>NW_015552529.1:102870-116536 GCF_001515605.1 Sinocyclocheilus anshuiensis | reverse complement strand
GTGTGTGTGAGTGTGAGTGTGTGTGTGTGTGTGAGTGTGAGTGAGTGTGTGTGTGTGTGAGTGAGTGTGTGTGTGAGTGTGAGTGTGTGTGTGTGTGTGTGTGATGGACAGAAACACTCATTCAGTCAATTAATCAGCTCGTCTGAGCTACACAGCGATTGTGTTTCTGACTGATGAATTTCAATCAGCACAGGTACGGTGTCGCTCCGCACTCGTTAGTGAAATTCCATTCAAGCGTGTAATTACTGCCAAACTCTTGTTTGTTTCTTTTATTTCAGGTCTGATGAAATGCGGATGTAAAACTCATGTTGATGCACTAACTACTCAAAGCGATGGACTCACGGCCCGCAGATTTCTGAGCCAAATTAATTTTGAATGCAACTTTCGAAAGACAAAATTAAGTATTTTAACATTTGATAATTAAGTTCCATGATCATCGTAGGTACAAAATTATTTTTGCTGTTTGGAAGCCAAAATATGTCATTTAGAGATTCATGCAACTTGCAGGTAGTTTGGGGAATCCGTCTGAAACTTAAAAATAAATAAATTAATTTGTCAATATACATAGTGAAAAAATCTGGTGTAGCAACTATTTTCATTCAGAAATTGCTAATAAAATTTCACAAATAACTACATTGAATTAAACACAAAATTATTAAGTAGAAAGACTGAAATAGTATTTTCTCGTAAAACGCACTCCAATAATCTGTTTTATGTAGAAAAACGTAGAAAAATTATTTATTTGTCATGCAAAACAACCGAAAAGTTTCAGCGTTTAGTGAGACATGTATTATAAATCCATCTAAACATCTGACTTTTGTAAAAATGACTTCACCGATCTACAGATGAGTCAAACTGTGCTTCCAAACGCAGAGATAAAGCACAGCTTACAGCGTCCACAGAAGATGCTTTAATATCATCTGTTTATATAAGCTACAGAATACCAGGAAGCCTGAATCTATGCAGGACTAGAATGGCGTTAATAATGCATGTTCTCACTTCAGTTCACAATTCAGAATGATACAATTGGGTCTGAAGACAAGCTTAAGTAAAGTTTTAGTATAAACAATAGTAGTTATTTTTATTTGAGTTGGAATTTTACCATGAATGTTTTTTTTTTCACAAACGTCGATTCCGCAGTTTTCCATGCATGAAAATGATTTCAGTTGTAATTTTGCTTGGTTCATTATAAACATTAGATGATATGAGTGTGCAGTGGAGACAATATCTGTAAACTTTCCATAACCAGATAGTTTAGCATGATACTTATTCTATTTCTTTAATAAAGACAATGTGACCGATGGAGTTTTGGTTCCTCTGGCTTGCTTAGTTGGGGACACTTAATATCCAGCGATATTGTCGACTTGATTTTGAAGTGTTAATTTTAAATATGCAAACGAGGCAATATCTAATTTAATATGCACTCATTTGCACAAATTTCCAGCACATAAATCTGAACACTGGATAAAGTCAGGTTCTTCCGTTTTAATATTAGAGTTAAAGGTTCTTCCAAAGAAGCAGAAACCATGATCACAATTCAAATGTGATTTATCATGCAGATTTGGATTTAAATGATTGAAATGTGTTGTTTTCACTGTTTTTGCCATTGGTTGTCGTTGCTGATTGGACTGCGCCGGCATAGAACATTTTGTTGTAATTCTGTTACAATGACCAATTTCAAGCCCTACGAGTTTCCATAATCGATTCTGTTATTTTCCTGTTTATCTCTGTCAATCTGTATTGTATAAAGCACTATAGAAATACACACGACTGACTAGACTTCATCTGATTAGACAAAAAGCTCCAGGTTTCTCCAGGTTTCTCCAAAGGAAAGAAAGGGAATAATCCATCACATTCAAGCATGCGTATCTGCTAAAAACGAACTGAACACACAACCCCTCTCACGTTTGATGTGTTTTACTGAGTGCAGGTTTGAGCCGATCGTCCAGAGCTCAACAGAGGCTCTTTGTGCGCAGGAATGTGCTTCTCATGCGGGCCGGCCACGTCCATCTGGTGGCCTTTTGTCAAACTCTCTCACTCCGTGTTCGCAGAGAAAGGAGCTCATTAGTATGCGTCTCACACCTGTCAATCCTCCACCGAAGCTCCGCCCTCCATCACACATGAGGCCTCAAACGTGGCTCCAGAACCTTCTGGAGTTTCTCAGCTGTTCTGGGGTCAGTGGAGCAGTGTTTCTCTGTTCTCATGACGGGGGGCTTTGGTGTGTGTGTGTGAGAGAGAGAGAGAGAGAGAGTGTGTGTGCTTCACATCACACACTAGCTGTGTTTCCATCCAAAGATTCGAATTGTGCAAAACTAGAATATCGCATAAAACATTTGCGAATAAAGCACCGCTTCCATCTAACGAGTCAAAGAGAACAAAATCATCACTTCCTGATAAACTGGCACTATATATCACTAAGAAAACTAGGAGAAGCCACTGAATATAATAATTTTCATATATAATAAATGACTTGCGGCTCAAGAGCGAGCAGACGAAACACAATAAATGCTGTCAATGCTTTCGGAGGTGGATTTTTGCTGTTTGGGAATGCAGTCGTGTAAGACAATTATACAGAAATACTTTGATGACAGATTTTGCTCATGCATTTCAGAACGACCAGAACAAAATTTCAGATGCTGTGCAACGAGATCGGTTTGCTGGTTAGTCAAGTTATTCCGTCTCATAGCGCAAAGTCACATGACGATTGATTGATTGATTGATTGATTGATTGACATAACCTAGTTGTTCAGAATTTGATTGGTGAGCTCATCAACAATAATAACAACATACATTAAAATACATACATAAATGCACTTTAAATAAAGACTGCTCTCTGAGCTCTTTGTCACTTTAAACAGACTGATAAGCTCTTTTTGCACTACACTCATATCTGCAGTTTGTTTATTTCACTGGTTTGCACTCTATCTGCCTTGTGCCACTCTATCTTTTTTTACATGTCCTCATTTGTATATCTGTATAGTTTGTATTTTATATATTGTATCTATATTTTCACGTTCTACTGTTAGTGTTACCTGTATGCACCAAGGGTCTGAGAGTAACGCAATTTCAATTCTCTCTGTGTATGTGCTGTACACGTGGCAGAATTGACAATAAAGCAGACTTTGACATAAATACATCTATATGTCATATCAGTTACAAAGAGTGAAATGCAGATGCATAGATACCAGAGGAATTAAGAGCATGCACAATCCTACAAGAAGTGCTGTTCAGAAAACGTTATTGTCCTGTTTGTGTGTGAGCTTCATATCATGTCCACTGCAATATCGTCTAAATCCATAATTAATATACAGCAGATCAGTGTGGATCATGCAGCTTTAGATCAGATCAGCTCTCCTGTATTTAAATGTTTCTGACCGTGTGTTTTATATTCACATCACCAGGGTCCAGTTACACAAACACAGTCTTAAGAACTAGTTTGACTAACTAGCAGTTAGCTAAGAGTTAATCTGTCTTATTTTCTGGATTCAAATTAGAGCGATTTAACTGAATTCCTTTTGCAACCGGTCACTGATCAGAACTGTCCTTCCTCTTTCTCTCTGTCCTGCTGTATTTTCATCACTAGATTTTGTTGAGCTGCACTGAGGTTTCAAGAAACAAAACAAACTGAAGAAAAACTCCAAAGAAAACTCTTTTTACAGCGGTGCTGAGTCACATCAGCCACTACAGGCCTAATTAAAGCCACAAAACACCAGAAAGCCCAGAGGAGCTGAAAGCAGAAAACATTGTTTTTTCTAAACTGCACAGAAGAAAACAAAAGAGCTGTGATCTGACCATCAGCAAAACACTGATCCACCGCTAGAGCTTTCAAACCTCTTGTAATCAGAGATCTGACCGGCGGAGGATTGAGTGGGCGGAGACTCTAGCTATCAATCAATCAGAGCTCCAGCATTTTCATTAGTGGAGAGAGGGGGCGGAGCCTACAGCAACCAATCAATCAGAGTGTGATCATGTGTGACGCTCTGTATCTCTGGCCAAAGAACATGCCAGTGTTTATCAAGAGAAATAAGATCTCAGATCATTCACATACACACCCAAAACAGCTAAAGCACTATTCAATTAATAAAGAGATCTTATGATTATTAGTTCAGGTGGCAGAAACACAACATTCACACACATTCAGAACAATCAGAAGACCTGAAAATAATTTTAATTTAGAAGGTCCTTTTGTGAAAACATAAATCAGGGTTTCTGCAGGATTTATGAAGGTAAATTTAAGACTTTTTAAGACACTTAATGAAAAAAAAACAAAAAAAAATACGTTCTCTAAGTTGAATAAGCAACACATTTTCACAAACTTTGAAAATACAACTTCTAACCAGTGTTAATTTATATCAGAGATACTATTACAGTTTTTATTAATTTTTTGTTTTATTTTTAAAAATGTTTATTAATTTTCATTAATATTTGTATTAGTTTTTATTTTTATATTACGTTTTCATTTAAATTTGAGTTAAAAGTAATTTCTTTGTGTGTTTATATAATATAATATTCTATAAATATCTATGGCATTTTTATTTCAGTACTGTTTTTTTATTTAAGTTTATTTTATTTCAGGTTTATGTAATTTTGCAGAAAACAAGACTTCATATCTTCATTCTGCATCTGCAGTAAATGTGTCTTGATTTCAGGATGTTTAGATATTTGTTCTGGAAAACAAGACAGGAATACTGAAGAAGATATTCATGCTTTGCAGTTCATGCAACATTTAACGCCACGTCTTTATGATTTTAAGATTTTCTGCTCTGATTTAAGGACTTAATTCATGGAAGGGCATATTAAGAAACCCAGATAAACATAAAACTTGTCAAGTATGTGTGTAAAGCTCTGATTCTCACGGCCGCTGGCTCTCTGACTCTGAACATCTGCTGCTTCTTGTCCATATGCTGTGAATGGGCTGCTGGTTACCATGCCAACGATCTGCTCAATCTGCGCTTTCCCAGTCTCTGCTAAACACAGGGCCGATCTTTAATAGCAAACTCACCTGGCGGCCACATAGAGCGTGTGGTTCATGATGACGATCAGCTGAATGTCCAGTTTGTGCCGCTGTGTGTTGTTCCTTCCCGGTTTGTGTCCCACGAACGCTGGATATTGTTTGGTATCTGACGGGAAGAGGAACAGAGTTTGATTCACACTCGTTCAGCAGAGCATCAGTTCATTAAAGAGCCTGTGAAATCCACACGGGACAATAAACCTTCAGCAGAGCTACAGTCGTTCAGGAAAACAGGCCGAAATACTGATGACATCACTGAGCCATCAGGATGAGTTATAAAGTTAATATTTTAATCATTTATCAACACATTCACATGTTCACGGCTCTCTGATGTCGCCAAGAATCACATGATATGCAGCTAAACAAAATGTTTCATCTTTTTAGTAAATGCTTTATTTTAATTGATATTACATTTCTTTTAATTTTGCATTTGGACGATTTAAGGCAAGACACCACAGGTGAATAAGGGTAAAAATTTTCATTTAATCTTAAAAATAATAGACATTATCGTACTTCCCTAGTTGATTGAGTACATTAAGAACTGGGAAAAAAAATGTAATCACAAGTTTTCTGAGATGTTATGTTTAAATATGCAAATGAAGCATCTTCTAATTAAATATGCACTAATTTGCATTCATTTCAAGACAATAAATCTGAACTTTGGATAAAGTCCATAATTCTACTTTGATTTATCACTCCATGAATCAGAAAATACTGTCAACAGACAGAAAACAAACACATTTACACCATGTTTTAGGAGTGAAATGTTGTAGAAATCAGTGTGAATGAAATATGAACAAACCTTCAGAATACAGAGAGGGGTAAAACTGTAAAGCTTGTTGTTTGTAAGAGAAAGAACTCTTTACAGATATGAAAGATGCAAATGAGATAAAGTGCAATAAAATAAACACTTAAATGTGTGTTTTGGATGTTTTCTTTCCACTAGTCTGAAAGAAGAGACATGATAAGGAAGCAAAATAGACCTCAAAACTGGCCAGTGCATGAAAACACGCTGGTTTTGCCTGTAGTGTCTGGCCTTAATTCATTATTAGCTTTTTATCAACTTGGGAAACTCTGCACTAGAGTGAGAACATAACAGCAAAACAGCCAATCGTGTTTCATGACAGAAAGAAAAATTAAAGCCTTTTGAATACAAAACAAGAACTTGCTGTTTTAAAAGGAAATACGAAACAGTGCATTTCAGGGGTCTTTAAGTGAGACTTAGTGTGTGTGTGTGAGTGTCTGTGTGTGTGTGTGTGTGTGTGTGCGCGAGTGTGCGTGTGGCGCGAGTGTGCGTGTGTGTGTGTGTGTGTGTGTGTGTGCGAGTGTGTGTGTGTGTGTGTGTTTGTAAGTCTTTCATCCTGACAGGCAAAACAAAAGAGGATCTCTGAAGTCTCGCCGACTCTTGACAGCATTTACAGTTTCTCTGGCCACCAGGATCACATTTCCCAGAGCTGCTGTGAGAACAAGACAAGACGGAGCGAGGAGGTGAGATGCAGTTACTCACAGTTGCTGTGTGAAATACTGATTGGCTCTGTGTCTTCTGGGAAAGCGGCTCCGGCCGTCTGCAGCACCGTGAAATACAGCAACAAGGCCTGCGACCGCATGTTTGAGTCCTGCCGCTCCGCTCGATCACTTCTGAACTTCAGCCTGCAGAAACACACACACACACACACCTAATCAGCAGATCGCTTTAATTGGCCAAGCGGAGCATGCGTCAGAGATCGATCGCGCCGCTGAGCATCGTGGGTAAACTGAGAGAACTGCTGACATGAACCTCAGCCTGTAAGAGAAAGAGCTCAGCGATGAGACGGACTGATTTACACGCTGACCTCTGACCTCGCATGCTCTCAGGGACGCATGAGTTTCCTTGTGCAACAAATTACCCACAAATCACTGCAGATCAGAGCCAGATCCTGCTGCACGGGAGAAAAACATGTGTGTGGCTCACGCGATCAAACCTCACGCTTTACATTCATGCATCTGGCAGATGCTTTTATTCGCAGCGACTCGCACTGCATTCAAGCTACACATCTTTGGGTTCATGCATTCGCTGGGAATCGAACCCATGACCTAATGCTTATGCATTTAAGTAGAGAAAGACTGAAGCACGTTTATTTTCTCCCAGGTTCTTGTGTTTCTGCGAGCTACTAGATGAGTTTCAGCCATAACTGAATGACACACACAGCATGTAATAAGATCATATGAGAAACCTTGGTGTTTGTACCAAGACATGAACTAAACCTGAAAAATCTAGTGATGCACCAAAATGAAAATTCTGGGCTGAAGAGGACCGCAGATGATGCCAACCCTCAAACAACATACAAAGCTACCAAACTTTGCTATAAGTATAAGTAATAGTGTTCACCGTCTGTTTGATTACATGACATTAACTAATTTTTACTGTACATTTCTGCCATATGGACATCAACTTGAGACAGTCACCACTGATAAGCTATTACTAAATATAATGTAGAAACTTCAATTTTCTGTAAAGCTGCTTTGCAACAATTTGCATCGTCTCAATTTAATTTAACGTTCAAACATTTAAATTGCACATAAGGCAGTTTTTACGTCATGGTTTTAATAACACAATTAGGTTTGTACTCCAATTTGTTGATGAAATATAAACATTCAAACAGTGGCATTAATAAAAACTTGTTTTCTTGACGGATTTATTCAAACATACATTAAATATCGAACCACAGGATAAGAAAAAATATCATGAATATGTAATATAGTCCATATATTTATCAAAATGCTCCTCTCTAGAGTTACTTTTTTAGTTTATGGACATTGATTGTGATTTCTGAGGTAAATGTGATGTTACGTGACATTATTGATCTCAAGCTGTTTTATTGATGTCTTTCTGTGGTTGAATCACTGATTGATTGATTGATTGATTGATTACATGATTCATTTCAGTTAGTTTTTCTGATTTTTCTGATGTTTATTTGGTGCTGTAGCTTGTAGTAAACTCTTTCAGTCAATGATTTTGGCCCTAAAACTATTTCAGTCGAAACTGAAAATTGCTGTTTCAGGCAAAACAATTTCAGTGCATTGCTCCATAAAGAATTTTTTTTCAATTGTAAAAATGCAGAAAGTTTTTTGTTAGTGTTACATTTTAGTATTTTTAACTAGCTGTTTATAATAGCATATGCAAGTCTATGCAATGTTTTTTTTTAAATATATTTTTTGAAAATATTCAAAATTGTAAGTTTTTGCTTAAAACAAGCAAAAATATCTACCAATGGGGTAAGAAAAATAATCTTAATTCAAAGGCTAAACAAGGTTATTTTTCTTGCCCCATTGGCAGATATTTTTGCTTGTTTTAAGGAAAACCAACTTTTTTTTTTACAGAAAACAAGACATAATACCTTAAGTCATTTTTCTTGTACAGTAAATTCATCTTGATTCAAGAATGTTTAGATATTTATACTAGAAAACAAGACATAAACACTAAGTAAGAGAATAATTTTTTGCAGTGAACACTGATATCAGCTATCACACAACACGTTTCACACACACACACACACACACACACACACACACACACACACACACACTCTCTCTAATTAATTAAAGCAGTGCTTGACGAGCTGCCCTGTAATTGAAATGCCAGTAAAGGATGTTTGTTCCCCTCTTGAAGAGAACGACACTCGTGTTAATAAAATAGAAGCTGGTTAACATCATATTGACCAGCACAAACAAATGAAAGAGCAAATGACGAGCTCCTCGTTTCTGTGAGCTGCTCAAAGTCAGATTTTACTAGGAAAGGGCTGAACGCAGCGGCTGGTTCATCTGCTCTTCATCACACGCCGCTGAATAAATAACTCACGCTGCTTTGGCCACACAAACCAGCCGGCAAGAGAAGACACACATCTACATATCAGATCAACACAAGCGACGGAGCAAGGGATCAACGCAACAGAGAGGAAAACACTTATTAGACACGGACGGAGAGTCCTCACCACAGACCTGGAGTTAAAAATCAGCAGAGTTACACTACAGTGACGTCAGACACACAGTGTACATAAGAAAACTGTTCTTAGAATATTAAAAATAAAAATTCAAATAACGTTATATTTTGGATGAAAATAAAGTTTGTTGAATATTGTAAGAAACGTTTTTGTAATCTTTAAATAACATTATAATCACAGGAAGAAAACTGGACATTTAAATGCTTTAGAAACATTTCAAAACAATGTTCCTACAATATTTTTTATAACCTAAATGTGTGAGCGGGGATCTTTTACAGGGCTCTACAGTAGATCAGCTGATTGACCATCAGATGACAGAAACAACAAAACAATAAATCCGCTTCATAAACTCAGTGACAGTGACACACACACACACACACGATGACAGCGATATGAACACACAAGAGGAACGATGGCTTCATGATCCTGTTACACCTGCAGCAGAAGCACTGAGGCCTCAAAATCAAATCATGATCAGAATGAATGAACAGCGCTTCAGACAAACACAAATGCACTGAATCAGCTTTAACCCGCACTCAAACTCTCTGTGAATCTCTAGTGTTCAGCAGAGAAACGCAAACGCTGTGCTCCTGTGTGACGTCTGATCCATCAAAACAACACTTTGAGCAGAGACACGCAGACAGCCCGAGCCGAACTGAGCTTCCTTACAGCTGCTCTTAATTGGATCTGATGCTTTAAAGACTAGTTCTCAGTCACTCACCCTCATCTGAGTTAAACCTCACTAATCAGCAGAGACGAGACCCACCTGAACCCACGCTTACAGACACAGTCACAGAGAAAATCACGAGAAAACACCACAAATCACGAGAAAACACCACAAATCACGAGAAAACACCACAATCACGAGAATACACCACAATCACGAGAAAACACCACAAATCACGAGAATACACCGCAAATCACAAGAATACACCGCAAATCACGAGAATACACTGCAATCACGAGAATACACCACAAATCAAGAGAATACACCACAAATCACGAGAATACACAGTATCATCTTTAAAGTTGTCCAAATGAAGTTCTTAGCAATGCATATTACTAATCAAAAATTAAGTTTTGATATATTTACGGTAGGACATTTACAAAATATCTTCATGGAACATGATCTTTACTTAATATCCTAATGATTTTTGGCATAAAATTTTTTTTATAATTTTGACCCTTACAATGTATTGTTGGCTATTGCTACAAATATACCCCAGCGACTTAACACTGCTTTTGTGCTGCAGGGTGTATATATTCACTAGTGAACTATTTTACACTCACACACACCGTTAGATGATGATGTAAACTCAGGCAGTCGTCATCATATGATTTCCTATGACATTTGACATTTGAGTAAAATAGCTGTAATGTGGAATGTCATGGAAGGTAGATAGTAAAAAATGTTATGCCAGATAGTAAAAAAGTTAATGCCGTGTCAGCAGATGAAGATCATAGATTCTCAAGATCTGTGTTGTACGCTTTCTACCAGTTACATAAGAGCTGTATTAATGCAATAAATAAAACTAAATAAAATAGAAAGACACAGTAGATTAAAATTACACAAGATTTTTTTTTTATTTACATATCACAAAAAAAGAATGTTTTCTGGAAGGGTCTTAATAAACAAGTCCTTTACCGATCTTTCTAAATAAGAAGCTTAATAAGAAGAATAATAAGAAGCTTAAGAGCTCAAGTTTAGTAAGTCTAGAATGTCACTGAATTTGGCAATTTTTGGATTAATGAATCAAAAGTAGGCCTGTACGATTAATCAAATTCAAATACGATTTGGACTCGTGTTTGTGACTGTCACTGAAATATAAACACAGGAACTCACTACAAACCAACAAAATAAAAGCAGTTTAACTAAACTAAGACATTATGACAGAAATATATTACTATCTATGGGGTTTAATGAGAATTAATATTCAGTAATAAAACAACGTTCTCACAACTTTCACTAATGATTTTTTAAAAGTTAGGACAAAACTTTTTAAAGTAATGTTTATGGAACATTCTTATTACTTTATTAATATTTGATAATACACCACAATCACGCGAAAACACCACAAAACAAGAGAATGCACAGTATATCACGAGAATACACCGCAAATCACGAGAATACACAGTATATCACGAGAATACACCGCAAATCACGAGAATACACTGCAAATCACAAGAATACACCACAAATCAAGAGAATACACTACAAATCACGAGAATACACAGTATATCACGAGAATACGCCGCATATCACAAGAATACACCACAAATCACGAGAATGCACAGTATATCACGAGAATACACCGCATATCACAAGAATACACCAATCAAGAGAATCCACTAAAAATCACGAGAATACACCGCACATCACGAGAATGCACAGTATATCACGAGAATACACCGCAAATCACGAGAATACACCGCAATCACGAGAATACACACAAATCACGAGAATACACTGCAATCACGAGAATACACCACAAATAAAGAGAATACACCACAAATCACGAGACTACACAGTATATCACGAGAATACACGGCATATCATGAGAATACACCACAAATCACGAGAATACACCACAATACACCACAAATCATGAGAATACATCACAATCACGAGAATACACCACAAATCCCGAGAATACACCCAAAATCCCGAGAATACACCACAATCACGAGAATACACCACAATCACGAGAATACACCACAATCACGCGAAAACACCACAAAACAAGAGAATGCACAGTATATCACGAGAATACACTGCAAATCACAAGAATACACCACAAATCAAGAGAATACACCACAAATCACGAGAATACACAGTATATCACGAGAATACACTGCAAATCACAAGAATACACCACAAATTAAGAGAATACACAGTATATCACGAGAATACACTGCAAATCACAAGAATACACCACAAATCAAGAGAATACACAGTATATCACGAGAATACTCCACAAATCAAGAGAATGCACTGCAATCACGAGAATATACCGCACATCACGAGAATACACCACAAATCAAGAGAATACACCACAAATCACGAGAATACAACGCATATCACGAGAATACCCTACAAATCAAGAGAATACACCACAAATCACGAGAATAAACAGTATATCACGAGAATACACCGCATATCACGAGAATACACTACACGGCAATCGTGAGAATACACCACAAATCACGAGAATACACCACAAATCACGAGAATACACAGATCACGAGAATACACCACAATCACGAGAATACACCACAATCACGAGAATACACCACAATCACGAGAATACACCACAATCACGCGAAAACACCACAAAACAAGAGAATGCACAGTATATCACGAGAATACACCACAATCACGAGAATACACACAAATCACGAGAATACACCACAAATCACGAGAATACACCACAATACACCACAAATCATGAGAATACATCACAATCACGAGAATACACCACAAATCCCGAGAATACACCCAAAATCCCAAATCACGAGAATACACAGTATATCACAAGAATACACCACAAATCAGGAGAATACACAGTATATCACGAGAATACACCGCAAATCACGAGAATACACTGCAATCATGAGAATACACCGCAATCACGAGAATACACCACAATCACAAGAATACACCACAATCACTAGAATACACCACAAAACAAGAGAATACACTGCAATCATGAGAATACACCACACATCACGAGAATACACCACAATCACGAGAATACACCGCAATCACGACAAAACACCGCAATCACGAGAATAAACCGCAATCACAAGAATACACCACAATCACGAAAATCCACCGCACATCACGAAAATACACCAGAAATCAAGAGAATCCACTAAAAATCACGAGAATACACCGCACATCACGAGAATACACCACAATCACAAGAATACACCACAATCACGAGAATACACCACAAAACAAGAGAATACACTGCAATCACGAGAATACACAGTATATCTCGAGAATACACAGCAAATCACGAGAATACACCGCGATCACGAGAATACACCACAATCACGAGAATACACCGCAAATCACGAGAATACACCGCACATCACGAGAATACACCAGAAATCAAGAGAATACACCACAAATCACGAGAATACACCGCAAATCACGAGAATGCACAGTATATCACGAGAATACACCACAATCACGTCACAATCACGAGAATACACCACAAATCCCGAGAATACCACCACAATCACGAGAATACACCACAATCACGAGAATACACCACAATCACGAGAATACACTGCAAATCACGAGAATACACCGCACATCACGAGAATACACTGCAATCACGAGAATACAATGTTGAGACTCTGGTATCTTGTGTAGATCTCATGTCAGTCTCTAGATCCAGAGAGCTGCAGGGCTTAATTACAATGCTAAAAACACCCAAAAATCAATGTGAAGTTCATCAACAACTGTAAAAAATTTTTTTTTAGGCCAAAACCAGTAAACAAGTTGCATTTTAGCACTTCCGGTTCGACTGGCCTGAAATCAATAGTTTTTTTTGTTGTTGGTTAAATACATGAAATGAGGTCTGTGTTGAACAAAAACGTCTCAGGTTACTTATGTAACCATGGTTCCCTGAGTAGGGAACGAGACACTGCATCCTCTAGGGGTCGC
>NW_015552529.1:74460-102232 GCF_001515605.1 Sinocyclocheilus anshuiensis | reverse complement strand
CGGCGCCTATTTATACTATAGTCGCACCGGTAGTGACGTCATGGCTGTCGCCGGCCAACGAGTTGGTGTTTTTTCAATGTATGCTTCAGACACGGGTCACGACGAGGCGTTCCCCATAGTGGCCCCTAGAGGACGCAGTTCGAAGTTCCCATGAAAGGGAACTCAAGATATTTTCATGTTAAATGACACTACAGAGGTTGTCGGGACAATAAATGCCATCAAACCAAACAGGTAAACTCATCTACTAACTAGACGCTTTCAGAGTTTATAATCGCGCTCTTGCAAACTAGGGCTGAGTGAATTTTTCCCGATTTTATCGATTAATTTGAATGTCATGTTTTGCCATGATTACATTTTTTTAAATTGATGAATCATGGTTTTGAATAGACGCTGCAAAAGACGGTCAAACGTGTCCGTCAAGTGCATGTTTACATAGAAAATGCACGTTTTGGCTAAGAAACATTTAGCATTTTTGCATTCAGCAATTTCTGAAAATATAGGATATGCTTAAGACAATATTTGCCTTCATATTTCATGCATCTTTTCTGCAAAGATATTTAGCAACTGAATTTGCTTTACATTTACAGCATGTTGAACTTAATGTGAACAGAACTTTCTTTAACCAGATGGTTCATAAAGAGAACGTTACTTGGATGATGCTGTAGTTAATTTTTAAGTTGACCAGTTAAAAAAAAAAGTTATCTTGAATTGGTTCAATATTCTGAAAAAAAAATCAAGATTTCACCCAGCTCTTAATTCTAAAGGTCTTTGCACACTAACTCCGAAATTTTCGCACGTTAAAAAATAAATACGACCTCTCGCTTCTGTGTTTTCACATCCGTAGCAAGCATTTTGATAGGAAAGGATGACGAATATGAAAAAACTCAGTGTGCGAGGACCTTAACTCAAACTTTCAGGGAAATGTTTTTAAATAAAGAGTAAAGAGTGGTCGGGAGCTGAAAGTTGGTGATGTTGAAGTCGTGTGACCCTGACGTAGTTCATTAATAGTCTACTTTTAGCTTTTTATTTCTGCTGACAGGCTTCGAAATTCATTAGGGTTGTGTTTGTTTTTGAAGATTATCATGATGAACAAAACATGTAAGAATCATACATTTCTGTCGGCCACAGAGCTTATTTTAAGTGAATGGAGAAATCCTTCAAGGGAACCAGAGTAATGCTCGACAGGTTATCACTGCAGCATCGTTTTGTTTTATTGAAGAATACAGATCTTGCAATCACAGAAATAACTGTGGTTAATTGATTTAATGTATAGATGCTTCCAGATTCTGTCCAAATGACTCTAACTGATCGTTAAAGGGTCAGCTCGCCCAAAATGATCATTTACTCACCCTCATGTCATTCTTTATGACTTTATTTCTTCTGTGGAACACTTTGCAGAGGACTTTCATTTCATGGATGAAATAAAAATGAAACATTTCTCACAATATCTGCTTTCAGTGCCCTAATGAATAATAAATATACTTAAATGTATTTGAAATATTATTAAGTATACTACAGTACAAATGCATTTTCATATTTATGTACTTAATAAAATGTCCTGCAATTGTACTTTTAGTATGCTAAGCTGATGTACTTAAAGTCTGATAAATTGGAACAACTAATTGTAATGCACTTTAATTGTGATGAAGCCCAATTAAAGATATACTTAGTATATTTGATTGTGCTAAAGTGGAACTACTGCAAGTACACTTCAGGTACACTTTAAATATATGATATATACATCAAAATAAAAGTTTGTTTTAATGTGAGGAAATAATGACAGAAATAAATGACTATTGTTTACTAAAATGCACTTCGCATAAGTAATACCACCACTAATAATAATGATTTTAAGGAATATTAAACCAAGATATTTTTCATCCATGTTGTACTTTATACAGCTATTTTGTGCAGCATCTTATTTGACAAAAAATAAATTAAAAAATAATAATAACAAAAATAATGCAATGTTTGTTGTAAAACAATTGTTATATTTTCATTTGATTACATTTTAACAATTCAATTCAAATTTATTCGTTTAAATTAAATTTAGGGGAAATTAAAAGAGATTTTATGGAGCCCTAAATTAAACGAGTTTATTTGTGAACAAACAAGTCCTGTTTACATTCATTCTCAAGGGCTAACATAACAAAATATGGTGATAAATATCGATATCATATGATATTGAAAAAAATATAGTGATTGGCTAGCCATAGTTTCAGTGAGAAAACTCATGAAAAATATCATGTAAAAACACACAAAAGAGCAATTTAAGACCAATCCATCTCAATCCAGTGTCATGAAGTCAATGTGAGACAAACACGGATTTAATTCCAGGAATAAATGTTTTTTCCCAGCAGATCTCCTGCCATTAAATGAGCCACACACACAATCTCCACATATTATCATCCCATTCAGCCGCTTTTGTCCACGTCATTTATCATCGTTGACCGAACAGGTCATTCTCTGCCTCCGATAGATGCAGACGTAATATCCGTGAAGATAAGCTCCAGCACGAAGCAGGGTTACGATCGTTAACTAAAACATTAACTAAAATAAAATATAAATAAACATAAACTTATTTTATTTCAGCTAGTTGACATGGCAACTTTTTACTTGATGACTAAAAATGTAATAATTTTTTTTTTTTTTAACTATACAGACATATTTAAGGTAATAAAAATGAAAGAAAAAACATGCAAAAAATTAATTTGCAAAAACAGATAACTCTCTCAAAAATCATGTTTTTCATTGTGCATTCCAATTAATCTCAATCAAACTGCAGTTGGGTTATTTTGATTAGGTTAAAAAATAACTAAAGCATGATTACATAATAAAAAACATGATTTTTTATATATATATATTAAAAATGATACTAAAATAACACTGATACAGACATGAATGATTCCTCAAATCGTGTGTGTAGCAGGATTATTATAATTAACTATAACTAAAACCATAAAAAAATCTTTAACTTGAAATAAAAGCATTTTCAACGTGTACTAAAATAACTAAAACTAAAATAAAAATGTATAAAAAAGCATGTCTACGTTAAAAATAAATATGATAAAAACACAACAAAATTAACAAAACTTTAAAAAGATATGAAAAACAAAAATTAAACTTAATTCAAAATATGAATAACAACTATAATAGTATCTCACTGCTTTTATTTTTGTAAAATCGAGGAATTGCCATTTTGAATAAAACTAGTAACAATAAGACACGTTTTGAGTTTGAATTGTCTTGACTTTTTGAGTTGAACTCTAAAACTGAACGTCAACATTTTGACTTTACATTATTTCTGAACATATAGGATACGTTTAAGACAATATTTGCCTTCATGTTTCATGCATCTTTTCTGCAAAGATGAGAATGTTACTTCAATCATCTTGTAGTTATGTTTTTAATTGACTAGTTAAACATCAAAAAACAGAAATCAAAATCTTGAATCTTCCATCAAACATTCTGAAAATAATCGTGATTATGCCATATTGCATATGACACACTGCCGCTAACTAACGGTCGAGTTAGTGACAGATAAACTTAAGATCAACTGAGTATTTATCTCTGTATTTAAAAAATGTATTTAGTCACCACTTGAGTGTACTACTGTATGAAAGATGGGTTCAAGTGTACTACAAGTGGTGACTAAATACTTTTTTAAATACAGAGATAGTATGTTTTAGTTCATATTCACAGAGTCCCAAAATAGCACAGTTGAGTACACTTGGAGTTTATCTTAAGAAGCACTAAAGAATCATTTTTAGTATATTAAGTACAAAATTAGTGCGTGAAAATAGAGCACTTTAAGTACATTATGGAAGTATAAGATTTTTTTTACCTGGGTACACATGTTTGTATGAGGCAAAACGTGCCAAATATTCGCATCACGCTAGTGTTGGGGGTAACGCAGTACAAGTACCGCGAATTAAGTAATCAGATTACTTTTTCCAAGTAACTAGTAAAGTAATGCATTACTTTTTAATGTACAAATAAGTAAATTAATTTACTTTTTCAAATAAGTAACAGCAGTTATTTTGTTTTCCCAGTTATTGACTGACAGCTGCATGTTGTGCGAAATAGAATTAACAGAACTTTTTTAAAATTAAAAACAAACAAGCAAGCCCAGCCCAGATGAGAAAAAGTAACATAACGCATTACTTTTCGTAAAAAGTAACGCAATTAGTTACTAGTTACTTTTTTAGGGAGTAACACAATATTGTACTGTATTACTTTTAAAAGTAACTTTCCTCAATCAGGGCAATGCATGTGTGCTCAATATTTAAAAAATAGTCAATCTTAAACTTAATTTTTTCCTATTGATTGGATTATTTCAGGTCTACAGCAGCTCTTTCAATCACATCAAAATGTCATTCAGATCAACTCATGTGTTTATATGTAGGTTTTCCGGTCTGATTGAGCCATCCGTCTGATTCTAAAGAATTTTTTATTGCATGTAAGAGTCGCTAATGATTACAAGGTCACATTAAAACTCATATTTATCACCATTGCTCTATAACGCGTTATGAGCCGCATGCTGGTGTAATCTGCTTCACTGTTATTTGTCTAGAAAAATCACACAAATAACACTGCTGTACAAATGGCAAGTAACACACTGAATTTCTGAAGTAGAAACCCAGGTAACAAATTTAGGTTATAAAAACTTTGGGAACATTGTTTTGAAATGTTCTAAAATGTTGAACTGTGCTGTTTTCTTGTTATGAATATGGTTACAAAAACGTTTCTTACAGCATTCTACTAACTTTATTTTCACCCAAAATATAATGTTATTTGAACGCCTATTTTTAATTTTCTAAGAACATTAAAATGTCCTGTTTTCTTGTCATGACTGTAACTTTAAAGGTTACAAAAATGTTCTTTTCAACCAAAATATAATGTACAATTACTGACAGTGCATTCAAACGGGGCTGCATTTCCCAAAAGTGTTATAAGAAAGCATTGATGCTTTTAGGAACAATGCTTATCAGAGGACAGAAAAAAACATATATGTTTGAGTTATTTCACAATAAACAAATTGAAGTTGTAGCCTACATAGGTTGTGCAGTTACATTCATTTAAATTGAAAGTTAAAAGTTTATACTGATCACGTTCTATTCTGTAATGTTAATATACAGTAAATCATACACTGTCAGAATAAAAAGGTTGCATTTTATGCCTGTATCACTGGCAGTCCTTTATGAAAATTAACCATGAGGTGCGTACTTATGCACTATTCTATGACGTTTTGTAGTATAAATAGTGCGAGTAGTGCGTTCACAATGAAACTTCCAAAAAGAAAAAGTGCACTTTAAATACCCGGATGATGCACTTATAAATAACCGAAAAAATGTAGTGTGGAATGTTGAACTGTCTCAGCTTTAATTATGTCGTGAAGGGGGAGGGGCTATCAGACTCCGATTATTAATGACAATATAACCTTATAAAATTCATACACTACATGGTTGAGTACATAGTGTATAGTGCATAATTTGGGACGCAGTTATGGTTTTGCTAAAGTTTCAGTAGTTATAGTATAGTTCCGTAACTCTAGTATTTGTAGATTCCCATGGTTACCACTACAGTAAACATTTTAAGCATGTGTAAACAAAAATATAACCCAATAAGTTGCAACTAAGGCATATTGAATGTTAAAATGCGTTTCATATATAAAGCTACGTGGGTATCATTGCCCATTTTACTCTTAGTAATTTAATAATTTAATGAATTTCATAATGTAAAAGTTCAGTTTAGAAATATCGGTACCGATATCGACGATACTGACCTTTAAAAGTATCGGTATCGTATCGAAAACAAAACAAGTGGTATCGGCCATCCCTACTGAGCAGTGAAGCAGGAAGCAGATCAGGACACACAGGAAGTCCAGACAGCGAACAGCGCTCGTGACGCTCGAGGTCAATCCCAGCGAACGCTGCAGATTAGCATCTCTATCTGAGGGAACAGACGCCCCTCCAGCGCTGCTCCTTTATTTCACTCAACCGGATTAAAGACACTCAATCCGGCAGCGCAGATGATGCTGACCGCGCGCATGTAAGAGAACCCCAGCGGACGATTAGCGCTCATTACATCAGCGAGAGCAGGAGCCTTCCCTTCACGAGTCGGTCGCTCTGAAAGCGTCAGCGTTCCTGTTGAATTCGTTCCTCACATCCCACACAACACATCCATCACACACACTCCACAGACAGCGAGTTATAAATACTACAACCCATCCATGACACTAACAGAAGGCCACCTGCTGTTTTTAATTTTACAATTTTTATTCCTCAGACTTCTGTTGTTTCTATATACAGCTAGGTATAATTCTATTCTCTATAATCCAGGCCATATCTCACCTGAGCAACACATAACACACCTCAGGACTGTACATCTGTAAATAACTGATCAACCTATTGTTTTTTATGCATTACTATAATCTAACACTAAAAGAAAACTTTCTGGATTTTTTGATTGATTTGTATTTTTATTTTTTTATTTACACACTGCTATAAAAACCCAAACACACACAAATGAGGAGCGTCTGTGTTCAAGACTGAATCAATCATTTAATTCCTGTTCATCAGTATTTTAACGTTTTATCGTCTGACTAGAGGCTGAATCAGTGATGATGTCACATCCTTCAGAAAAGGGCTGAATGAATAATACAACAATATGAGAATTAAAGCCATATTTCAGCCACAAATGATCATTCTGTCATCACTTTTTCACCCTCACATTTCTCCAAACCTGTATGACTTTCTTTCTTCTGTAAAAGATGATATTTTGAAGAATGTTGGGAACCAAACAACACTAGACTCCATTGACTTTCACTGTATGGACAACAAACTAAGTCTTTTTCAGATTTGATTGATTAATTAGAATTGAATGTTTTGCCATAATTTGATTTTTTTAAATCAAATCAGAATATAATCAATTCGCTTGACAGTCAGGAATAGCTTGAATCGACTGGACTTTTTGAGTCTAAAACTGAATGTTTTGGCTAAGAAATATTTATAATTTTTCTTATTTTATATGATTTCTGAACATACAGGATATTTTTAAAACAATACTTATTTCATGCATCTTTTATGCAAAGATATTTCAAAAGTGAATTTGTTTCATGCTTACACCATGATGAACGTCATGTGTGAACAGAACCTTCTTTAAACAGATGCTTAATAAAGAGAGTTGTAGTTAGGTTTTAAGTTGACTAGTTAAAGATTTTTTTTTTAAATCAATTAAATGAATCGGTCATTTTTGACCCTGCAGCTCAAAAGCAGTCTTAAGTCGCTGGGGTATATTTGTAGCAATAGCCAACAATACATTGTATGGGTCAAAATTATAGATTTTTCTTTTATGCCAAAAATCATTAGGATATGAAGTAAAGATCATGTTCCTTGAAGATATTTTGTAAATTTCCTACTGTAAATATATCAAAACTTAATTTTTGATTAGTAATATGCATTGCTAAGAACTTCATCTGGACAACTTTAAAGATGATTTTCTCAATATTTAGATTTTTTTGCACCCTCAGATTCCAGATTTTCAAATAGCTGTATCTCAGCCAAATATTGTGCTATCCTAACAAACCATACACCAATGGAAAGATTATTTATTCAGCTTTCAGCTGATGCAATTTCAAAAAAATTTACCCTTATGATTGGTTTTGTGCTCCAGGGTCACATATGTTCTAAATTTTTCATTATTTTTTTGCCTTATCACCCAGCCCAGAGAAATTTCTCACTAACTCTTTAGTAAGGAGAGTAAATGATGTTAGAATGTTGATGTTCTGAGTGAACGACTCCTTTAATGACATGAATTCAGTCCCAGAGATCAATCCTGAACACCTGAAGCGCTCCTCGTTCCTCGTCCTGGAGCCGAATAAAGCAGCTCTTCACACATGGATGGGTATGTGGGTCAGATAGCGTGTTGGGGCCAAACACGGGGGTGATTTGTGGTCAGTAATGGGGCGACCTGAGCTCTTTGTCTCGGGCCCCTCGTCTCGTCTCTCTGGGAGCCTCTTTCTCAACACCCTGCCCATGTGATCCACACTGACGCCTTTGTCCAAAACCTATTGAAAACCAGTCTGAGCCAGGACCACCAATTAGCTGAGCCCCATGGGGTGACACGGCCCCTGAATGCACGGGACCCCGCATACTACTCCCAGCATGCTCTGCATGACAAGATCCACCTTATCTGTCAAACGCTCCTCCGTAAGACGAGCCGTGTGACCGCGAGCGCTCACATAATCACGTGTGATTGTCTTACACATCCACCTCCGTCATCTAGAGCAGTGTTTCTCAACCAGGGGTCCGTGGACCCCTAGTGGTCCTTGACGTAAGGCCAGGGAGTCTGTATAAAGTATGAATTTTTGTATACATTTTGTATATTTTGACATGACATGTTCCCATGAAAGAAAAATCCAATATAGCTGATGATATAATGGCCATGATGATATGGTCAACTAACTTGAATTATACTTGACTGCATTTGTTCCTCACAAAGTCAATTTTGTTTTGGGGGTCGTTGAGGATGGTTCTGAATTGGACTGGGGTCCGGTACACCAAAAGGTTGAGATCCCCTAGTGGTCCTTGACATAAGGCCAGGGGGTCCGTATAAAGTATGAATTTTTGTATACATTTTGTATATTTTGACATGACATGTTCCCATGAAAGAAAAATCCAATATAGCTGATGATATAATGGCCATGATGATATGGTCAACTAACTTGAATTATACTTGACTGCATTTGTTCCTCACAAAGTCAATTTTGTTTTGGGGGTCGTTGAGGATGGTTCTGAATTGGACTGGGGTCCGGTACACCAAAAGGTTGAGATTCGATGATCTAGAGCACTAGATGAGATTACCGGAGGATTCGGCCCTCAACCAGCCACTCAAACACAGAGAAAACACGCTACCAGTGCTGGGAAGGTTACTGTGGAAATGTAACAGGTTACAGATTACAAGTGACCCTATTTAAAATGTAATAAGTAGTGTAATTATTTCAATTACTTTACTAAAGTAATTTTACTCGCCAGACTGATATACTATTTTACACACACACACACACACACACACACACACACACACACATTTACTCAGCTATCTAAATGGGCAAATTGCATAGACATCTGTTGGTTTTTATATAAAACTAAATAAATATAAATACTATAACTATAACTACTACTGCTATAAATTATAAATCCTATAACTTAATCCAGCTAACAGAGAACTAACAACTTTCACTAATGTTTTTTAAAAGTTATGTAAATGTTCTTAAAGTCATGTTTATGGAACGTTCTTGTAACATTATTAATATCTGATATACTTTCTCATAGTGTTGAAAGAAAATATTTGTAGATCATCATCCTCTGAACATCCGTATGCTATTTGTTCTTAAACATTCTAAGAAATGTTTTTGTAACCTTTAAATACAAAAAAGTGGACATTTTAACATTCTTAGAATATTAATAAATAGGGCTGGGTTTTGACACAAATTTCACGATTCGATTTGATTCGATTTACGATTTGATTCGATTCAATTCTATATCGATTATTTTGGATATATTTATATAAGGTACAGTACATGCCAAAGTTTCTCAAGGAAGAAAAAATCTCTCAACTACTCTCGTACGTTACTATAATATTTAAGGTTAAAATGAACTGATTTATATACAAACGCTTAAATTACACTCAAATTAACTTTTTATAATAATAAAGTTACAATTACATAGGCATATTACATAGACAATTACAAAAACATTTAAATGGATTTATTCAAACATAAACATTGAAGAACAGTAAAAAATGATAATGAATATGTAATATGATGCATATATTTAGCAAAATGCTCCTCTCTAGAATTAGTTTCTCTAGCTGACTAACGAGGTTATAGTCACCGAATGTTTTTTTCTGAGGTAAATATGACGTTAAGTGACTCTAATCTCTAATCTGCATTTACCAAAGCATACGACCAAGTAATTCAGTATAATATCAAACTTTTAGTGCTGGAAGCCAGATTCTCACAGTCTTCATTTATTCAAACTGTATGTGATCTAAACACACAAATGAAACGCAGCTATATAACTCTTTTAACGATCATGTTTTCCTCTCTGGATTGTTGACGTTGTCTCTGTGCAATCGCGGTGATTGTTCCTGACACGCCGTGCATTGCAACATGGGAAGTTCCACATGAATCGAGCTCTTGTTAACTGTTTAACCATTAAACAGCAGCTTTCACATTAACTAGCAGCGGCAGTGAAGCGAACAGCCTGCGCTGTAATGAAGCCCTCCGCTCGTTTGATGAGCCTCAATTAAGCCGTGTTTATTTGACACACTGTCACATTCCATACAGACGTCTGGACGATGAACGACTGTTTTCATTACAGTAACCTGGGAATAAAAGGTCCAGAGCAATTAGCATATGCCCCTAGTGGTCCTTGACATAAGGCCAGGGGGTCCGTATAAAGTATGAATTTTTGTATACATTTTGTATATTTTGACATGACATGTTCCCATGAAAGAAAAATCCAATATAGCTGATGATATAATGGCCATGATGATATGGTCAACTAACTTGAATTATACTTGACTGCATTTGTTCCTCACAAAGTCAATTTTGTTTTGGGGGTCGTTGAGGATGGTTCTGAATTGGACTGGGGTCCGGTACACCAAAAGGTTGAGATTCGATGATCTAGAGCACTAGATGAGATTACCGGAGGATTCGGCCCTCAACCAGCCACTCAAACACAGAGAAAACACGCTACCAGTGCTGGGAAGGTTACTGTGGAAATGTAACAGGTTACAGATTACAAGTGACCCTATTTAAAATGTAATAAGTAGTGTAATTATTTCAATTACTTTACTCTTAAACATTCTAAGAAATGTTTTTGTAACCTTTAAATACAAAAAAGTGGACATTTTAACATTCTTAGAATATTAATAAATAGGGCTGGGTTTTGACACAAATTTCACGATTCGATTTGATTCGATTTACGATTTGATTCGATTCAATTCTATATCGATTATTTTGGATATATTTATATAAGGTACAGTACATGCCAAAGTTTCTCAAGGAAGAAAAAATCTCTCAACTACTCTCGTACGTTACTATAATATTTAAGGTTAAAATGAACTGATTTATATACAAACGCTTAAATTACACTCAAATTAACTTTTTATAATAATAAAGTTACAATTACATAGGCATATTACATAGACAATTACAAAAACATTTAAATGGATTTATTCAAACATAAACATTGAAGAACAGTAAAAAATGATAATGAATATGTAATATGATGCATATATTTAGCAAAATGCTCCTCTCTAGAATTAGTTTCTCTAGCTGACTAACGAGGTTATAGTCACCGAATGTTTTTTTCTGAGGTAAATATGACGTTAAGTGACTCTAATCTCTAATCTGCATTTACCAAAGCATACGACCAAGTAATTCAGTATAATATCAAACTTTTAGTGCTGGAAGCCAGATTCTCACAGTCTTCATTTATTCAAACTGTATGTGATCTAAACACACAAATGAAACGCAGCTATATAACTCTTTTAACGATCATGTTTTCCTCTCTGGATTGTTGACGTTGTCTCTGTGCAATCGCGGTGATTGTTCCTGACACGCCGTGCATTGCAACATGGGAAGTTCCACATGAATCGAGCTCTTGTTAACTGTTTAACCATTAAACAGCAGCTTTCACATTAACTAGCAGCGGCAGTGAAGCGAACAGCCTGCGCTGTAATGAAGCCCTCCGCTCGTTTGATGAGCCTCAATTAAGCCGTGTTTATTTGACACACTGTCACATTCCATACAGACGTCTGGACGATGAACGACTGTTTTCATTACAGTAACCTGGGAATAAAAGGTCCAGAGCAATTAGCATATGAAAAATGTGGAGTTATACAGATAAACGCCTGCGAGCGGAAGCAGATATTGAGTTTCTGAAGAACCAACCGGATGGTTCTTAAAATAAAGGCTCTTTAATGGCATTGATGATTCCATGAAGAACCTCTTTATAGGTTCTGAAAGGACCTTTGGGGAAGCAAAAATTTTGCTTTTTATGGCAAAACCCCCTTTTTAGGAGTGTTGAGTCATTAGACTGATTCAAATTGTGAGTTTGAGACTGTTTTTGAGTCTTTTTGACTGAAGGAATCAGTTAGAGAGTCATTTGTTCATGAGGTTCACTCCACTGTTCAACTAGACCAGTGTTTCTCAACCAGGGGTCCGTGGACCCCTAGTGGTCCTTGACGTAAGGCCAGGGGGTCTGTATAAAGTATGAATTTTTGTATACATTTTGTATATTTTGACATGACATGTTCCCATGAAAGAAAAATCCAATATAGCTGATGATATAATGGCCATGATGATATGGTCAACTAACTTGAATTATACTTGACTGCATTTGTTCCTCACAAAGTCAATTTTGTTTTGGGGGTCGTTGAGGATGGTTCTGAATTGGACTGGGGTCCGGTACACCAAAAGGTTGAGATTCGATGATCTAGAGCACTAGATGAGATTACCGGAGGATTCGGCCCTCAACCAGCCACTCAAACACAGAGAAAACACGCTACCAGTGCTGGGAAGGTTACTGTGGAAATGTAACAGGTTACAGATTACAAGTGACCCTATTTAAAATGTAATAAGTAGTGTAATTATTTCAATTACTTTACTAAAGTAATGTAACTGATTACATTTGATTACTTACACATGCTTATACGATAACTATTTTATTTCCTATTTAGGTTTATGTTTATCATGCTTTATTTTTTAAGATTAACTGTTTTTTCCAAAGCATTATTAGATGCCAGTGTTTCCTGTCATAACTATACAAAGATTTGATTTCAAAAACAGTATATCATAGCTATTAAACTATTTCTTCTTACAGTTTTAAATCTGTATTTAACCTTTTTTATTTAACCAGAACAATCTCAAAGTAAAAAGAGGTGCTAAAGTCTGATTTTGTGGTGGCTGTGCTTTAAAAATATTTTTTTAGAATCTTAATTGAAGTGATGAAGGATTGTGAAAGTCTGACAGTAATCAGTGCTGAGTTAAGGTTAACCCTGCCTGCTTTACATGTTTCAAAATGATTATCAGTTGAAAACATTTGTTAGAAATTTAGAAAAGTAATCAAAAAAATGAAAACTTCTGCGACAGCACAGCAAGCCAAAATCACGTACAACCACAATACAGAAAATAATACAAAATCTCTACTGGCTGACATATTTCTACCAGTTTATTTTGTCCACTCCTTGTTGAGAAACTGAAATAACATCAACGTGTGAAAAATGATAAATGACAGAAGGTAAATCATGTAAACGGGCCAATCACACACAATCTCACCTGCAGTTTGGCTTTAATGTCAAACTTTAATGAAATACAGCTGATCCTCATCATAGTCCCGGGCTGACTGACCTCCATCCTCGTGACCTTTGACCTGCTTTAGCATGTGGGAATGTGGCGTTACTGTGGCGTGTTGCTGGAAGACATGCGGCTATTCAGCGGCTGATGGAAACATCCATTAAACGGATGTATGTTCCTGCTGCTGCTGTTTAATGAAGCCTCTGAATAATTGCACCATGATTCTTCTTTTGCTTTAGAGCTCATTTAATTCTGAACCAGTGCGGTTGGGGTCAGATAGATGGTCTCTCTCTCTTCAGTATATTTAACCCAAATAAGAGGAAACGTTTCAGTCAGACAGGTTTCTGAAGGTCTTGCGTTTGATTATTACAAGGTCTGAAGATGAGAAACCAGACAGACACCACTTCCTGTGGCCTCGCGGGTCAAATGTTTTGTCTTTCTGAAAGGACCTTTGGGGAAGCAAAAATTTTGCTTTTTATGGCAAAACCCCCTTTTTAGGAGTGTTGAGTCATTAGACTGATTCAAATTGTGAGTTTGAGACTGTTTTTGAGTCTTTTTGACTGAAGGAATCAGTTAGAGAGTCATTTGTTCATGAGTCAGACTCCACTGTTCACACTGTGGTCATTAAACTGATTCAAACTGTGGGTTTGAGACTGTTCGGGAGTCTTTTAGACTGATTCATTACAGTGAATCAGTTAGAGAGTCATTTGTTAATTATTCAGACTCCACTGTTCACACTGTGGTCATTAAACTGATTCAAACTGTGGGTTTGAGACTGTTCAGGAGTCTTTTTGACTGATTCATTACAGTGAATCAGTTAGAGAGTCATTTATTGATTCAGACTCCACTATTTACACTGTAGTCATTAGACTGATTCAAACTGTGGGTTTGAGACTGTTCAGGAGTCTTTTTGACTGATTCATTACAGTGAATCAGTTAGAGAGTCATTTATTGATTCAGACTCCACTATTTACACTGTAGTCATTAGACTGATTCAAACTGTGGGTTTGAGACTGTTTGTGAGTCTTTTAGAATGATTCATTACAGTGAATCAGTTAGAGAGTCATTTATTGATTCAGACTCCACTATTTACACTGTAGTCATTAGACTGATTCAAACTGTGGGTTTGAGACTGTTTGTGAGTCTTTTAGAATGATTCATTACAGTGAATCAGTTAGAGAGTCATTTGTTGATTTGTCAGACTCCACTATTTACACTGTAGTCATTAGACTGATTCAAACTGTGGGTTTGAGACTGTTTGTGAGTCTTTTAGAATGATTCATTACAGTGAATCAGTTAGAGAGTCATTTGTTGATTTGTCAGACTCCACTATTTACACTGTAGTCATTAGACTGATTCAAACTGTGGGTTTGAGACTGTTTGTGAGTCTTTTAGAATGATTCATTACAGTGAATCAGTTAGAGAGTCATTTGTTGATTTGTCAGACTCCACTATTTACACTGTAGTCATTAGACTGATTCAAACTGTGGGTTTGAGACTGTTTGTGAGTCTTTTAGAATGATTCATTACAGTGAATCAGTTAGAGAGTCATTTGTTGATTTGTCAGACTCCACTATTTACACTGTAGTCATTAGACTGATTCAAACTGTAGGTTTGAGACGGTTTGTGAGTCTTTTAGACTGATTCATTACAGTGAATTTGCTCATGATTCAGACTCCACTGTTCACACTGTACTCTTTTTGACTGATTCATTAGAGTGAATCAGTTAGAGAGTCATTTGTTCATAATTTGTGACTCCACTGCTCAAACTGTACACTCTTCAAAATAAAGCTTCTTTTTCTTTCTTTTATAAGATCTGGACTCCATCACATGGATCCGTGTGTTCATGTGGATCGCTGTAGATGATCATCACCTCACGCAAAGACGAACCGTGTCATTACGTCCTGAAAGCTCACAGCAACATGCACTGAACACCACAGAAACTCCCTGAAATCAAGCCCTGAATCAGACACCTTCATCGGACGCATCCGAGCGCCATCTGATCTGCAGAACACAGGAGCTGCGCTGAGCTTCATCTGACGCTCCTCATGAAGCTCAATGACTGAGACGCTCTTGAGTTTCCAGAGACTCAGAGACCAGCAGATCAAGAGCCGGTTCTGCTGAGCATCAGATCAATATTTGTTAAATATGATGAAAATTATATAAACTAAATAATATTTTATAAAGGTAATCAGTCTGTATGTAAGATCTTTAAACCTTCAAGGCATTTAAATCTGTGGTCAAAATAAATTCACTTTCAAATAAGTCAGTCAAGTAAACATTAGGAACAAACTTTGCTTTTCTAGTTAAAAAAAATTGAAATTAGAGTTGTATGAATTGAGTTGGTAAACAGAATGCAGAATGTGAAATAAATTGAATTTGAAATTTATTTCAAATTCTGCATTCTGTTTACCAACTCAATTCAAATTCAGGAAGTGAACTAATTTAAGAGCCATTGATCTGAATTTCGAATAGAGACGCTAGGTACTGTTCATACAGTATATGCTGCTGTGAATGTGTTACTGAAGAGCTGGTATTACATTTTCTGCCTGCAAATGGTTAAAGTTGGCATAAAACAAAAGAAGAACCAGAACTTTTCATCCGTATTGTGACGTACATCTGAATATAGCAATTATTGACCAAGAACAAATATGGGGTGGGAATTGATTCATGCATCGGTTGTTGATTGGGTGTTGAGATGTGGGCGTGGCTTTCTAATGTGTATGCAAATGAGCATGCGCTCAATGGGCGGGGCTTAAGAGCACTAAAGATCCAGTTATGACACCAAGGTCAGAACATTCTGAAAAACTGAAATATGCATGCATGAATCATTCATAATCAGATCAATAACATGCATTTAAAACATAGACAGGTTCATTTTCATTTCATACCGACTTTAAACCATTAATGCTGAGATTAGTAGCAGATGTCTTGTTCTTCTGTAACATAAAACCAAGTCGAATAATTAAAACAATCCTTGTGTTGATATAAAAGAAGTGAAAACTCAGTGACACACAACATCCACTGTCAATTTACTAACAACTGACACGCTTCTCCAAACCATTCTGGAGTACCGCAGTGATGAATGAAGGCATTCCACAGTCACGCCGTCTTATCATGAAGCGCTGTTTGTTTTAGCTCGTAAAGACGGGCCGCAGACGAGCGATCAAACACAGGTGCGCCGTGGCTCCAAATGTAGGTCAGCTGTTGGCGTATATCTGGAGACTGTTGCTGCAACCCTTAAAATTAGCTGTGCGACATGCAACAACACAAGATAGACGACTGGCTGTTTGCTGACGATGGCTTTTCTCTTATCAAGTTGAAATGGAGATGCGGGAGGTTTGTGAAATTCTACAAGCGGCTACCGTTCAGTCTTTCTGTGAATCATCAGGAGGAATAAACAGCTGCCCCTGTGACGAAGAACAGACGATTGTGAGGTAGAAACAGCAGCACAGAGAGTCTCATGGGAGGCACATGTGTAACAGATCTGCATCTGTTCTTCTTTTGGCAGAGGAAGGAAACACTGGTGATAAGTGCTCCTGCGTCGCTCCTGATGGACCGGTCCGGTCCGAGCCCGACACTGGGAGCCTTGTGGTCGCAAAATGCCACATGGATGCAATTTGTTCCTTCCGTGTGGCATGAATGATGATGAACGTCTGCAGAGTCTCAGTCGCTGCCGCCGTGTGTTTACATGCTCGCGGAACGGCAGGAAAAGCTTCATCACAGAGCTAACAAGAATAACAAAACATATGCAAACAAATCAGTGAGATTATGTGCAGTGAGATGCCGGCCGCTAATCCACCGATAAAACCCTTCAGATGAGTATCAGCCTGAGGAACTGAACTGAACGTTCTTTGAACGTTTTAAAAAACTTATGCAAACATTGAGGGAATATTACTTTTAATGTTCTCTGAATGTTCAAGTAGTAACATTTAAAAAAACGTTAGATGGACACCCAAATGAAACATTTCAGAATTTTTTTTTTTAATCGTTTTAAGAACATTATTAAAGACTAATAACTACCCAGCTAATACAAATACGTTCTAAGAATGTGTTGCCAATATTTACACTGCAAAAAATGCTTTTCTTACTTAGGTTTTTTGTCTTGTTTCCAGCCAAAATATCAAAAAATTCTTAAATCAAGAAGGGTTTTCTAGACAACTAAAAATTATTGTCTTGTTTTCAGAAAAAAACAAGTCAAAATTAAGTGAGTTTCTGCTTAGAACAAGCAAAATAATCTGCCAATGGGGTGAGCAAAATAATCTTACTTCAAACAGAAAACAAGATTATTTTGCTCACCCCATTGGCAGATTATTTAGCTTGTTTCAAGCAAAAACTCACTTAATTTTGTCTTGTTTCCAGCCAAAATATCTAAAAATTCTTAAATCAAGAAGGCTTTTCTAGACAACTAAAAATTACTGTATTGTTTTCAGAAAAAAACAAGACAAAAAATCTAAGTAAGAAAAGCATTTTTTTGCAGTGTATTTGCGTTCGCAAAGTTTAATCGCAGCATATAATCATTGCAGTTAATAGTGTTCACCGTCTGTTTGATTACGTGTCATTTGTAACTAACTGCATGATTTTTACTGTACATTTCTGCTATAGTCACCACTGTAACCTACTCCTAAATATAATGTAGAAACTTAATATTTTCTGTAAAGCTGCTTTGCAACAATTGGTATCGTGAAAAGCGCTTTACAGATTAAATTGAATTGAATTGCATGTTCTCTGAACACTCAAAATGTCCTTTTTTTAATGTTTAAAAAAGTTTTTCTTGGTTATATAAATGTTATGGGAACATTACATTTGATCGTTTTCCAGATATTATGGGAATGTTACTTTTAATGTTCTCTGAATGTTCTAAAACAAATAGTAACATTTTAAAAATGTTAGAAAGATGTCCAACTGTAACATTTCAGAAAAAAAGTTCCATGAATAATGTATAAATAATGTTTTTGTGCTAACATTTTGAGACAATTATTAAAAAAAAAAAAAACAGAAACTCCAAAAACCATAATCTGAATATTCAAAATGTCTAGTTTAAAAAAAAAAGAAACATTTCTTTTTAGCATTTTCAAACATCATGGGAACGTTACTTTTGAATGTTCTTTGAACGTTCTGAAACTAGTAGTAACATTTAAACAACGTTGACGAACATCCAACTCAACATTAGCAAAAAAACATTCCATGAACAGTGTATAAATAATGTTTTAATGTTTTGAGAACATTATTAAAGACCAGATAACTCCACCCAAAAAATATGTTCTAAGAATATTCTGCTAACATTTCATTAACATTATTTCTGAATGTTCTCTTGAATGTCCAGTTCTCTAAATGTTTAAAAAACTTTTTTCTTTGGTTATGTGAATGTTAAAGTCAACATTAGCGGAACGTTCCATTTTATTATGTTGAAACATTAATGGAACGCTACTTTTGAATGTTCTCTAAACCATCTTAGACAAACATCCAACTGAAATACATGAGAAAAATGTTCCATGAATGATGTATAAATTATGTTTTTGAATGAACATTACTAACAAAGTTAACAGACCAGATAACTTTGAACGAACATTCTGTTAATCCTCCTCCTGCTCCTCAGAGATGATCTCATGAAGTTCAAAGACGCAGACTCGCTTCAGAGAGTTTCATGTGTTTGTAGTTCAGAAGCTCAGGTCAGTAATTCACAGCGGGATGACAAACGTCTCCATTCAGAGAGTTGAGAATATCTCATGATTAAAGCCTCAGATTCCCTAAAAACAACCACAGCGAGGTGAGGATCTACGGGCAGCGCTCAAATCTTCATGTACTCGCCCTCATGTTGATCCAAACCTGTATGACTCCACAACAGAAGATATTTTGAAGAATGTCTCAGTGTTTTTTTCCACATAATGAAAGTCAATGTTTGGTTTCCAAGGCTCTTCAAAATATTTACTTCTGTGTTCCACTCAAGAAAGAAAGGCGTACAGGGTTGGAACGACATGAGGGAGAGTAAATGATGACAGAATGATAATTTTAGGTGAACTATTCCTTTAAAACAAGTAATGAGCCTGAGCTTGACAACAGTTACAGAATCCAGAGTACAGCAGCATAAACATATTTGTTCAGAGATTAAAATGATCCTATAACCATGCCGTTAATATGAAGGAATTTTCTGCATTGGTCTTTCACAGGTGTTTTATCTGTATTTTTAAATTGTGCATTGTGTTAGTTTTAGGGTTAACTCTTGTATTATGTTCAAATAATTCTGCATACGAAATTTATGTTTACCAAAAAACCCAGAATGTATGATAAAAAAAACTTTTCTTTTTCAAAAAACATGAACTATTTCTAAATAGTAAATCTAAAAAGAAAATGTCACAAAAAATAGTAATTCCTACAACTCAATTTGACCCACAACATAATACAGGGTTAAGGAAATGTCTGTAAACTTAACAGATAATGTTCTGGCAGGAAAATACCAGTACCTTCTCAGTGGGTTTTTTTTATTCTTAAAATGCAGGACAAGCGAGACGAGCAATAATCAGACTATCAGTCTGTGTCTGTACATGATTGTCCAGCGTGGCCCCTTTAAGCAGCTCTGCTGGTCTGTAACGTCCCATGGCCCCTCACACACACACACACACACACACACACACACACTGGCACAATGTTCAAGCTGCTCTTTTCTTTACAATGTAAGTGAATGGGGACTAGGGCTGTTGAGCTCCAAAATAACAAGAAGGACCACAACAATTTCATTGAAAAAAGCACACACACACACACACACACACACACACACACACACACCAACTGTGTTTCAGCCTGAAACTATGGCAACAGAATAAGAAAGCAGTAGCCATGATTAATAGATGAGAGAGGCAGTGCCAAACGCCGGCCTGGGGACGACCAACAGCAGACAATGAGATTAACAAACACTATTTTATTCTGAGCCTCCAAACCCAAGCGCTCACCGCTGAGACGGACTAAACGCTGCTGTCCTGCCCAAACAGATGCCGTTTCATTGCTACTGGAGAAGTCTGTCGGATTGCGTTCATTTAGGAATGAAGAGGTAGAAACGGCTGACACGGACACACCCTACATGACCTCCGGGCTCAAAGGAGAGCGACCGGCTTCACAAACCTCCAGACGAGGTTTCGCACTGATGTGATGTTCTTCAGTATCTGAACACAGTTCTGCTTTCACTAAGTCTAACGTGACTGAGACTTAAACCTGTTAGAGACACTGGAGATACAGTAATACTCAAGAATAAGAACAATACTAACTTCATGCATCAGAAGCAAATGACCGAATCACATCATATCCATCAGACTGTGTTTATATTTGTCCGTGCATTCAGAAAATACACGCAAAACTGCAACAATCACACATTTGTTCCGTTGCAATGACATGTATCTCCATGTCAGCCGCTTATTACTGATGAGTGCAATTACTTAAATCAGTAAAGCACGGAGACGCTGTTTGTTCTCCGTCACACCCTCGTATTCCACACTCGCATTCAGCTGATGAATGAGTTTATAAACGCGCATTAGAGAAGTTTAGCGGAGTGACGTCACCAGCCCTCCGCGCCGCAGATCAAAGTAACGCGGCACAGAAAGAAACAATATATCGCTCTAAACATCATCATCATCATCATCATTGTCATAAACGGAGCGGCTCTCGCTCAACTTCAAGCGCTATTCTCATGTACGTACCGCGTGTGACAGCGTCTTCACATCGAAACATGATTTCAGTGAGAAAACATCTAAACACACGCTGAAAATTCAGTATAGTTCCTGATACTTTTTGAATATCTTGTTAGTCACACGTGATTGCACAGTAAATAGATAGATGCTTTAAACCCAGACTTCCTGTCGTCGCTTGTCTGTTTCCTGTATGTGGATTTGTAGCATGTCACACACACACACACACACACAGCAGCTGTCACACACACACACACAGCAGCTGTCACACACACACACACACACACACACACACACACAAGCAGGGAGGAGCCTCAGACCTCAGAGCTTTTGTTTCTTCGGAGCTGCTGTCAGACGCGCATCTTCACCAGCACTGTCACACTGTGTGTGTGTGTGTGTGTGTGTGTGTGTGCGTGCGTGCGTGTGTGTGTGTTTACTTCATAATTAAGGCAACACAAGCACGTGGAGTCACTCAGAATAAAGCTTCATCCAGACTCAAAAAACTCACACTGTTATTTCTATTAGCAACTATTGCAAGCACCTTTTATGCTATTATTTCATTTTCTAATATTATTTATTAGTTATAAATTATATATATACATACACACACACACACACAGACACACATATATATATATATATATATATATATAATTTAATTATATATTAATTATAATTAATATAATTTATATAGGTATTATTTATTTCATTATCTTTTTTAGTTTTATTTTATTTGTGTAGCTACATTGATGGAATAATCATATCTTATAGCATATATAATAATATTGCATCAATGTACATTATTAGAACTGTGCATATTACTAGAATTGTATGTCTTATAGACTACATATTAATATAGTATACATTAATATTGCATCAATATGCACAATTATAATTGTGTATATTGATGGAATATTCATATCTTATACTCTATATATTATTATGCATTAACATATATTAATATCGTGTCAATATACACTATTACACACAATCACATTTTATAGCCTAAATATCAATGCATCAAAATGAAAATGAATTAAACTGACGGAATATTCATATTTTTACCCCATGTTTTAATATATACCAACATTTCATCAATATACATAATTAGAATAGTGCATAATGGAATATTCATATCTAATATACTATATATTATTAATATTATTATATATTAATATTGAAACAATATACACAAATAAATGTGTGTATATTTATGGAATATGAATATCTTATATTCTATATTAATATATACTAATATTGCATCAATATACATAATTATAATTGTGATTATTAAATTGAATATTCTTATCATAAAACCTATATATTAATATTTATACACTAATATTGCATCAATATGCAAAATTAAAACTGTGTATATTGGTGGAATATACATATCTTATACTCTATGCATTATTATACATTAACATATATTAATATTGCATCAATACATACAATTATACACAATCATATTTTATAGCCTATATTAATATCAGTACACCAAAATTAAATTTATTTATATAGATCGAATATTCATATACTGTATATTTACCCCATGTTATAATATATGCTAATATTTCATCAATATACATAATTAGAATAGTGCATAATGGAATATTCACATCTAATATACTATAAATTATTATTATATATGAATATTGCATCAATATGCACAAATAAATGTATCTATATTTCTGGAATATTCATATCTTATAGTCTATATTAATATATTATATAGTAATATTGCATCGATATACATAGATATACAATACGATATACATTAGAACTCTGCATATTAAATTGAATATTCTTATCATAAAACCTATATATTCATATTTTTATACTAATATTGCATCAATATGCACAATTAAAATGATGCATACTGATAGAACATTCATATTTTATAGACTATATAATATAATATAATATATATTAATATTGCATCATTATACACAATACAAATATTATAACCTATTAATATATAGTGCATATGGCATCAAGTAAAAGAAAATCTAAATAAAAAGTGATTAGAAATCATATTATACTATCATACTAATGAAGTAGCCTAAATTGAAATTGAATTGTGTGTGTGTGTGTGTGTGTGTGTGTGTGAGAGAGAGAGAGAGAGAGAGGGGATCTGAAGCGAGACGCTCGGGGCCTCACGCTCGTTGTGTGTGAGAATCAGCGCTCCGGTGGTCCTGTCATCATCCAGCACACTGTGACCCCTGAAACAAACCTCCATTCACACACATCCACACTTCCACTCGCTCTGAATCACGAGAGGCTCGCAGGCCCACAGCTCTATATAATGATGTGTTGCACGCTGTGTTTATATGCTACAGCGCCGTGTTACTGTACTGCATCATTACTCTGTCAGTCAGGCCACATATATCTACATCCAGTAATTAGAGGGTGTAGCGCTGCTTATATAATGACAGGTCATTTCACAAAGCCTGAATCATGAGATACCATATCAAGCGCAAAGATGAAGACCAAACCTAAAGCACATAAACATTCTACCTTTGACATGATGTGGTGAAACTACACAGAATCTGCTGTTTGGGTTTAACTATCATTCACAAAGAAAACTACAATTTGATTAAAAACAGGTGCAAAAAAACTCAAATTCAAGCAAAATGCTTAATAAGTGATTCAGAAGGAGGTTGCATGAAAAACTACAGTTAAAGTCACAGATATTATACAGTACAATGAACTGCTGATGCTATGCTTGAATCTGAAACAATTGAATCTCTCGGCATCCTATTGTTTGCTGTTTAATTCATGTAACTGCACTTATGAGGGTTTTATTTGCATCACATTCATGTGATATTTGATATTCACAGAAGTGTTTATGTTTGCATTTCCGTGCAGCTTTATAAACTAATGATAAACAGTACATTCTCACCGCAGCCTGTGCAAAACAAACACGACTCAATGGAACAGAAGTGAAACATTACTGAATAATAATAATATATTCTCTTTCAGCTTTCCCACTGGCTACTGAATCATCCTGCTTTATTCGATCCGTCAGATGTTTAAACTAAAGCCAGGAGCGCTTTGAGGTTTTTTACAGTCACTGAATCATATTTATGATTTTGTCCAGCAACAGGTAATTCATCTATCCACAAAAAAGTCTGCGCTTCTTTCTTCTTTTGCGCATTCTTTCGCCGCAGCAACATAAAAATAATTGTCGAGGCTGGTTAGGTGTCGTTCAGTCCAGTTTGAGTCTTTTTAATAATATAAAAATGTGTTTTTATGATCATTTAACTTGCTAATATAATATTACTACAAATCCCTTGTCATTAAAAGTGTAATTTTTTAGTGGTTTTTAAATGTTATGATACTGATTTTATAATGTCTAAATATAAATCCAAAAGCAGAACACGTGAAAAGGATTGTATTAGGGAGTGGATGCTATGCTGCCATTGACTGGTTATAGTGGGAATATCATGTCATTATAGTGTTTTCCAACAGGTGGCAGAAACCTTCCATTTAAGCATGGCACATTTTCCATGGTTTATCTCCATTACAAAAAAAAATCATAATTAAAGTTAATTTTGCATATATTGATCTAATTTTATATTAATTTATACAAAAAATAATAATTTTGAGACAAATTTAAAAAATACTATAATCGAAGCTTACCAGTGTTTCTTATTTGTTGTCTTTAATCAATGTGAAACTAATTTTTTTCTAAATCATACCCCCAACTTTTGAATGGTAGCGTATCACGCTTTCCACAAAAATATTGTGCAGCACAACTGTTTTCAACATTGATAATAATCAGAAATGTTTCTTGAGCAGTAAAGCAGCATATTAGAATGATTGTGACACCTCGAAGTATGTGTGTATTTAATTTAAGTGTGTGTGTGTGTAATTATTAGTAATTCAAATTAATATTAAACATTTCAATTAAAAATGAAAGCAAGTTCTATTATATAAGTTGCATAAAAGAGAGGCAAATGGAGTATTTTGGCCTGCTCTTCAGCAGAACTGCGTCAAGCCATGAATAAGTCACACACTTCTGACTCGAGGGCTGTAACAGACAGTGACAGTCGAGGAACCGTGGGCTCAGGCCATCTTTGGGGAGCAGCTGCCCCTTCAACAGCGCGTCTGCTGAAATAATGAGAGCTGATGAGGCGCTGGAGCCCTAAATACACATTTGCATGGCTCTGCGGCTCTGAAAGGTTAGATGTAGGTAAACCTGCTGGTATAGTGACAAGCACTGAATAAATAATCGCCCCAGCGCTGGCACACCATAGTGCTCATCAATTTTTCAGCCATGCATCGCAGTTACTTACTGGCTATGCATGCGAGTATGAGAGAGTCCAACGTTATCTGACTATTCAGAGCTCGCATTTCTTATTCATCATATCCTGCTAGAAAGACAGTTTCTGTTCTGTGCTCGCTGACCTTCAGTCGGGTCAGTTGAAGAATCCAGCAGTGCTTATTTACCCGCGAGAGAGCCAGCAGATTCCTAGATGCACAGTCTCGCCGGCCTGAGAAGCAGGAGCGCAGGCGAGTCCGATCGTGTCTCACAGATGTTTACGAGCACTGAGAACAGGTCAGTCTCCGTGACAGAGTCTGGAGGACTGTGAGTCCGATTGTGTTTGTGCACAAGCGTTTCACGTCTGATTTCTCCTCTGAAACAGATGCTTTCCGAGCCAAATCTGAGCACATCATTTACTGCCATACATGCTCAGAAAAAAAGGCACTGGGGGGGTTGCACCTTCTCAAAAGGTACACTTTATGTACTAGTATGGACACTTTAGGTACAAAGGAAGGTGTACCTTTTCAAAGCTTTTATGCCCTTTTTTTCTGAGAGTGTATCACATGAATAAAACAATATGTGCATGAAAGCAGTGTTTGTCATTCCTTCAAAGCGAAGCATGTAAATGTAAAAAAACAAATATTTACAATATCAAATATTCATAATATTTGAAGTATACTGAATTAAATTTGGTGTTGAAGCTATTTTCACTCAGAAATTGTTAGTCAATTTTACACATAATTACAAAAACAGCAAGTAAATAAGAAATGTTGATGTAGAAAACTGAAGTCCGACTCATCAACAAACGACTCTCGAACTGATTCACTGCAATGAATCGGTCAAAAAGGCAGAGAAATTACATACTATTAGATAAAATGAATAATAATAGCAATTTGTAATATTAGAAAACAGTGAAATATAGTCCAACCGAATATTTTTTTTCATTCATACTAGTAAACCCACTTCACTGCGTCCAGTACAGCGTTCTTCATAATTTAAGAGCTCAATGTTTGTGTGTAAATATATTCAGCTCTCCTCATTAAACAAACGAGCTTTGCTTCAGCAGCTGGAGAACTGATGCACGCAGATGGAACGTGTGAAGAGATTGAACTCGTTCAAGAATGAATATAGCTCATAAATAAGCAGAGCATCAGACGTGAGGGACCTAGATACATAACACCCAGCGTAATCACAACACAGCGAGCGGCTCCATTCTGTGTCATGAGTTGTTCCCAGCTAACAGGAAACATTCTCGAACGGTCTGCTAGGATTCTCTCAGAATGTTTGTTTAAGGTTATCTGGCCTTTAATAATGTTCTCAGAATGTTAATTATACATCATATACACCATCATTTACATATATACATATGGATTTTTTTTTTTTTCTGAAACATTTATTTGGACGTTTGTCTAATGTTTTTTTTAAATGTTACTTGTTTCAGAACGTTCAGAGAACATTCAAAAGTAACATTCACATAATGTTTGCAAAATGATACAATTCCTTCGATGTTCATATAACCAAGAAAATCCATTTATAAAACATTTTCAAAAATGGATGTATCATTGAGATTATAGTTTTATTGATATTTTGAATCAGTTTTTAATTTTAGTTAAAGCTTTAATTTTTTGTAGTTTTAGTTTTTTTATTCATGTTGATATCGTTTTTATTCATTTTTATTTCACTTTTAGATTTAGTTAGGTTAGTTCATCAAGTTAAACTAGTTATTTATTTTATTTTATATTTTACTTAATGTTTATTTTATTTCAAGTAATGATTTTTTGATACAACATTTTGAATAAGCTTTTAGTTTTAGCATTTTAAATTTTAAAGTTTTTTTTTGTAGTTATTGTTTTAAATGTCTCTATAATTTTAGTTTTTACATATTATTTTACTTCAGTTAACATGCATTATTTTCAAGAAAAAATAACAACATTTTACTTGGTTTTACCTTAAAATGGTTTTATAATTATTTCAGTTTTAGTTTTAGATATTTTAGTACAAGTTTGACTAAATTAAAATGTTGCCTTGCTGAAATAAACTAGCTTTTGATATTTTATTATATTTAAAGAAACACATTGTTTTTAGTTTTAGTTAACTATAAGCTTCAGAAATAAGGTAACGAGAACATGGCAGACGGTTCTTAGTGTTCTCTGGGCCTGATGTTGTGCTGAGTCCTGCAGAAGAGCAGGTGATGGACAGATGACGGAGGAGGAAGGGCGCTCTGACCTCCTCATCCTCTTCCTGGATGCTGCTGGAAAGCCCTTCAGGAAGAGGGTGTAGCTAATGGGATGGATATCCGGATCCTCCCTGTTTTTCCTTCCAGAGCCATTGTTCCCACAGCCTCGCTCACCTTCGGAGGACGCGCTGTTCTACTGCCGAACGACGCAGGAGATATGAAGAGACAGAAACCCCTGCATGATATGAAGACACTCACACACACACACACACACACACACACAC
>NW_015552529.1:71963-74436 GCF_001515605.1 Sinocyclocheilus anshuiensis | reverse complement strand
ACCCACACACACACACCCACACACACACACAAACACACACACACACTCTCTCTCACTGTGAGCTGGTGCTCTGCCAACATCAGCATAAGATCTGAGATCCGCTACACAAAGCTCTCTCTCCCAGGCAGCGATGTTCAAAGATCTGTGCTTTAAAGGCTGCAGATGGCGTGTTCGCACAACATGCGCTGGCCTACGCTTTTTCCTCTCGATGCCTGTTTTTCCTCCTCGAGTATGATTTATGTGTCATTACGTATCATTGTGGTTTGCTCCAGTGCGTTTGAATCATACAGAGCAGAGTGGAAATCATTTTCCTCCATCAGACATCAGAGAGCGGCCCGGTTTAGAGCTCAAGCCGCTGGACCTGCAGGCCTGTAATTACGGCCGACTGGAGTCATGGAGCGAGCAGATACAATAACATCACAAAAACACTTCAGACCAACCTCACGAGGTCTCAGAGGACGAAGGAACGGAGGAGCCTACCGCTGCATTTATATATCAGGAATCCCCAATCATTTTCCATCATGAATGTTTGTGAAGTCACTGACATCCATCAGAGGACTAACACCAGCGCTTCACTGCTGCCACCTGCTGTCGTCAACCAGCACAACACACTCCTCAAACACAGCTGCTTTCCAGTGCATTGTAGAATCAGGATCAGAATCAGCTTTATTGCCAGGCATGTTTACACATAGAGGAATTAGTTTTCGGGACAGAAGCTTCTGCGGTGCAACAGAATGACAATAAAAGAATACAAATAGAACAAGTAAATAGGGAATAACAATGTACAAATTGACCATTTATATGTACAGGTATATTATGTGCAAATTCGAAATGTAAACTAAGTATGTATGTTATATAAATGTATAAGTATATATATAAGTGTATATATTATAGTGGAAAAAGGGTTATTAGCAGTGTTGGGGAGTAACTAGTTACATGTGCACAATATCACCCTCAATGATCATGTGGGCATCATGCCACTCCTGACTCGGATTGACAAAACTCTCCAGCTCCAGCCACTGGTGGAGCTTCTCTGGCTTACGGACCGGTGAGAGGAGACGAGACCCGCTCAGTGTGTAGTAACGCCACTGACGCGTACGCCTCTCCTTATAGCCCATCAGACCCTGTAGGGGCACCGAAATCAGGAACAGAGTTGGAGTGAGCACCTGCCGAAATGAACGAGAAATCTATCAGTATATACACAGAGCAAAGGAAAAAATATAGCTGTACAATTTACCATATATATATATATATATATATATTCACATTTCACAACCACGTTGCATGACTTTAACAAGACATCCAGTTTCCCACATAAATTTCTTATGTGTCATCACACATATTTTCGTATGACATGTTATTATGCAAACAGTAAAGTGAGATAAAAGTTTATGAATATGTGTTCAGCTTTATGTAAACCCATTCATTAACTCATGAAGGAGAAATGAAATCATTTGCGGTATTACAGCTATTACATGTAAAAATGTAGTGCAGTTGTTTTCTTCATGTGTATTTTTATATGTAGCTATGCATGGTTATTGCATATATTGCACTATAATGACAAATGTAAGTCCCATATATGGAAATGTAGTATTTAATATATGGCAATATATTTTCCAGTATTTTTTCAAATCTTTTTGTTTCATAAGGGAGTCACATGACAAACCTGTGAGAATATGGTCATGTTGACCTTGATTTGCTTACACACACACGCCATTTTATATTTCTATGAACACAATATAATATTCACTCAGGAGCAAAAGTACATTTTTAATGAGTCTCTGACTTGAGCTGAACATTTACAGCAGCTGTCAGAGCAAAAGCAGCTTTAAAGCATCTTATTGTGGATGACATGTCAACTGGTGTTTTATTGATGTGAAGACTCATTCAGGAGACGCCCTTCACTCATGTCCTCTCTGCCAAAGCCTCACACTCACTACATATTGAATATCATCAGATGCAGTGCACAATGTCAGGCCATATGAATTATTAAGAGAGACAGAAGCGGACCAGAGGTGCATTCAGGACAGAGATTCACCTGAGAAAGAGCACATCTGATGCTGAAACTCTTCTTACTAAAGTAGATTCGATACATACATAATTCCAAATTAATACTATACATACCTGAGAAGTTAAATAAATACGCTAGAAAACTGCACACTTTCAAGGACCTACATTTAATACACGTGTGGAGTAAGAACATATAAGGAGTCGAAGTGTTTAAAACATACGAGCACAGTTCAGTTGAATGATAAAGTTTACCCTGATGAATATGCTAACATTAAATGCTCTCTTTGTTAATGATGAGAGAACTGATTCAAACTCAAATTCGATTCGCTAGCAAAAACCAAATCAAAAGAGCCATTGATTTTCAAATTTTGTAATGATCAGATCGTTTCATTCCGATCGGGACTTCAAAGCACAAATAATCTGAATTACAGTAGTCAACATTTGAAGTGGATCAAAAAAGTTC
>NW_015552529.1:68093-71425 GCF_001515605.1 Sinocyclocheilus anshuiensis | reverse complement strand
CTAGTTACATGTAACGGAATTACGTAATTTAATTACAAAATAAATGTAACTGTAATCAGTTACTGAGAAAAACTGTGTAATTACAGTTACTTATAAACATGTTAAAGATTACAAAAAAAGGTTACATCTGAGTATCTTCACATGCATACAGATTTAAATGATTTCTTTCATAAATTGCATCAACTGCTCTAAAATATGAGACACTAATGTTTCAGGAGTTTAGGACACATGCTTATTACATAACTGATTTATTTCCTGTTTGGATTTATGTATATGCTTTATTTTTAAGATTAACTGTTTTTTATCTCATGGTTTTAAATCTGTATTTAACCTCAAATTTTTGTAATGATCAGATCGTTTCATTCCGATCGGGACTTCAAAGCACAAATAATCTGAATTACAGTAGTCAACATTTGAAGTGGATCAAAAAAGTTAATCAAAGTTGCCCTAAAGAACGCATTTTGGTTTTAGGTTTTAGGACAACTTTGATGAAAGGTTTTGATCCACTTAAAATGTTGGCTAGTACAGATTGGGACTTCAGAGCGCATATCGCAAATCATTTGAGATCGGAACTTCAGAGCGAGTTCGCAAAACATTTGATTCAGATCGGGACTCCGGAGCGCAGAGCGTGAATCATATGATTCAAATCGAGACTGAGGAGCTTTAATAAAGTAATTGAAATAGTTACTTATTGCATTTTAAATAGGGTAACTTGTAATCTGTAACCTATTACATTTCCAGAGTAACCTTCCCAACACTGGTTATTATAAATGTTCTTCAGACTAAGAAAAAAATGGTTATTTTATGAACTGATCACTGAAAGCTTCTTTGAGGAACAATAAATGGTTCTTCTATGGCATCACCGTGAAAACCCCCTTTATTTCAGAAACAATCAGTGGATGTCTGTTGGATTTGAATGTGATTTGATCTCATTCATATGATCATCTGTTTTTCATCATTATGATTTCTGATGCTGTGAGGGTGAATTATAGTAATCTGGGACTTTTTTTGTTGCACTTTCAGCTTCTGCATTTTCCTGTGATCGTCCCTCCAACATGTCAGCCCTTGCACAACGAAAATATATTTCCTTATATGTTAAAGATCAAAATGTTACATGATTTAATGCATTTTGAAAATATACATAATATATTGGGGTAATATATTGCATTATATTGAATAATACACAATACGCTTTTCATATATTTACAAATATGTGACAACACACTTATAGTATCTTTTGATTCAGATCGGAACTTCAGAGCGGGTTCATGTATCTCTTGATTCAGATCAGAACTTCCCAGCGCGTATCGTGAATCATTTAATTCCGATTGGGACTTTGGAACGCGTGTCACGAATCTTTTTCTTTCTTTCTTTTTATTTAACAGTACAAAACATCAAGCCATTAAGCCAGTACAGTTATAAAAACAAAACAAAGAAAAAAGAAAGGAAGAAAGTGTACACATACAAATCCCTTAAGAAAATTTACCATGGTTTTATTAAAGTTTATTTTTTTTGGCATATTGGTTAGCATTTGTATTACCACAGTTTACTACATGCATGTTTAAACTATGGTTAGTGCAGCAAAACCATGGTTAATTTGTGGTTACCATGGTTTAACAATAGTAACCATGTTTTTTTGGTTTAATTTGTAGTCTTTTGTCTCAGAACTGTCCCAGTACTCTCATTTGTCTTCTATAGATTAACAGTTCAATTAAATAACTATAACTTTACAAATTAACTTCAATTGTAAGTGAACATTTTCCCAAGACATGGCTGAATGGCGATAGAGTAGGTCGCATTTGCTAACACTAACCCTAACATATTTTACATTATGAATACTATTATATTTAAATATATTTTATATATGCAATATTATTTAGATGTGCACTGTTGGTTTAAACTGCGCCAATGAGACATGTGACTAACGTGCAGTTTAACGGTCAGACAGCGACTACAACTCCCATAATGCCTTGCGCGTCTATTTCCTGATCCGCACCGCAGAGTCTCCGCACACAAACATCACCAGATCGCTCTGTGTCTCAATTATCTCTCATAATGAGAGGGACACGCATTATATTTGAGCTTGAGCATAAATGAAACCCGTTTCTGAGGTAAGACGCGCGCGACTCCATCATTCTTTCTCATTGCTGATGTTCGCCAGCTGTCATGCTAATGCTACGCGGCTAACAACATCGGCAGTTTCCAATGGAAATTCATCAGACGTGTATTAATCATGATGCGAAGGACATGGATCTCCGAAACTGTGGCTTTTAGATGTCTGTGAGGGATTGTCACGAAGTGTTCTGGTTAAAGCCGTCAGTGTGGGTTAGCATGGCTAGCTGACGAGCTCGAGCTGGGACTGGATCCGCTGAGAGAAAATCAGAAAACTGTGTTTTATTAAACTCTCAGATGATTAAATATGAAATATAAGCCTGCTGTTAGATCAGAAGGGAATTATCAGACAGTTTAGACATTTAAAAGAGGTTAAAGCTCATGACTGACCACTGATCACGTGACTGGCTGACACGTCACTGGCCAGACACACTCAGAGTGCCATGATGTCATTTTACTGTTTTACATGACAACATTGCTTTAGTATTATTTATTGTATCATACAAGTGTTTATTTGACTTCATATTCATGCAAGGAAATGAAGCCATCAGTTTATAAGCGAGAATAAACAACATGCATATGTTTGAATGGGTTTAGAAGCAAAAAAATCAAACATGACTCATGAGACGCTTATTTTATTTAATTTCTTGTAAATTCTATTTGCACCCTGCCACAGTTTTTATTTTTTGTTGTTGTTCTGTTTTGAGATGTATAGAGTTGTATTCGTTTTGCATATGGCTTCATACAAGTTGTTAAAATAGAATTATAGGAAACATGAACACATCAGCTGATAAATGAGTAAATGTGATGTATGTTCAGATATATGTGACCCTGGAGCACAAAACCAGTCGTGTGTGTGCGAGAGTGTGTGCGTGAGAGTGTGCGTGAGAGTGTGCGTGAGAGTGTGTGTGTGTGTGTGTGTGTGTGCGTGAGTGTGTGTGTGTGTGCGTGTGTTCATCCTGAGGCTGTACACACCTTGGGTAAGACACCTGATACACCAGCAAACAAACACAGGAAAAATCTACAGTGAAAAAGATGGAAGTGTCACTCATTATGAGTGGGAGTGTGTTTGTGAGAGTGTGTGTGTGTGTGTTTGTGAGAGTGAGTGTGTGTGTGAGAGTGTGTGTGTTTGAGGTGGTTGCGTGAGTGTGTGTGTTTGAGGTGGTTGCATGAGTGTGTGTTTGTGAGTGTGTGTGTGTGCGTGAGTGTGTGTGTGAGTG
>NW_015552529.1:45906-67740 GCF_001515605.1 Sinocyclocheilus anshuiensis | reverse complement strand
GTGAGTGAGTGAGTGAGTGAGTGAGTGTGTGTGTGTGTGTGTGTGATCAGTGCTGTGTGTTTCTGCTGACACCTGTCAGTCGGTTGTGCTGATAGACGAAAGTATCGTGTATCGATGATAGTCCGAGATATCGCCTGTGGCTGATGTATTATTATCAGGCTACTAATACTCTCTAATTAATATTAGGGCTTATTTGTTGCATTGTATTTCTTTTTCCGCGTTTTACAGTATTGCGCGTTATAACCAATCACACACAATTATGCTGAGCTTATGAATGCAGCGGCCAATCAGAGGCGTTCAGATGACTCACCGCTGAAACAGTTTATTTTTAAGCACGCTCTGACTGATTTCTGACTCGCCAATTCTCTCATCATAAAGCAGAAGCATGTGCGATGTAGGCTATGTAAGTGTAAGAGATTTATTCATCATACAGTGTAGATTCACTGAGTTTAACGGGAGTGTTTTTAAAGTGCATATACTCGCGCTAGACTGAGTGATGATGTTCTTTGGTAATGTAATGTTCTTTGCTCATTTTCTGTAGCTGCTTTTTGAATAACTGACGAAATGTAAGCATTATAATTAGTAACTTACGATGTTTCTAATAATTTTTTTTGATGTTAAATATTCAAATTCAGTCATATTAGAAAAATTAGGCTGCTTTTATTTTAGGTAAATAAATAATTCAATCAATTAGCACGATAATATCGTGTATCGGCGATCTCACAGGCTGACGATATGAAAATTGAGCATATCGCCCAACACTAGCAGTCACTGATTCTCCATCTGTTTGCAGGGGTTCGTGCTGAAACTCAAGTGTGCCAAGAAGCATGAACCTGCACCAGGTGCTCACAGGAGCCGTCAACCCCGGAGACAACTGCTTCTCTGTGGGCCGCGTCAACAACCAGCCCTTCACGGTAAACCTGAGCGATACGGCACAACATAGCAGAACATCTGACCAATGCAAGATTTCTATTTTGATTTTTTTTAATGATTAACTAGTCAGTTTAAAACGTAACGTTCTCTTTATGAACCATCTGGTTAAAGAAAGTTCTGTTCACATGAAGTTCAGCATGCTGTACATGCAAAACAAATTCAGTTGCTAAATATCTTTGCAGAAAAGATGCATGAAATATGAAGGCAAATATTGTCTGATATGTTCAGAAATAATGTCAAATAAAAATGCTAAATATTTTATAACTCTTCCTGACTATCAGTGTAACAGCAGCAGCAGCGATTATTAACAGTAAATGAAAACATTTAAAAATGTGATTCCTCGATTTAAAAAAAAATATATAGCAAAACATTACATTAGGATTCATTGATAAAATCTGAAAAATTGCCCAGATGCTCACTGTGGTCCTCAGTATCAGATTAACTGTGCAATAATTTGCAGACATTTGCAGATCAGAAATCCGAACATTGGATTAATCCAGGTTCATAAATCTAGTTTGATTTTGTTGTCGTATTAGAATTAAAGTTTTTTTCCAGACGGAATTTTGGATTTCTCTTTTTATAACTCCATAAATCAGAAAATACTGTCAACAGACAGAAATCAAACACATTTTCACCACGTTTTTATGAGTGAAATGTTGTAGAAATCAGTGTGAATGAAATATGAACAAACCTACAGAATATAGAGAGGAGTAAAACTGTGAAGAGAAAAACTCTTTAAAGATTGAAATCTTCAGACGCAAATAGATGTGCAATAAAATAAACACTTAAATGTGTGTTTTGCATGTTTTCGATCCACTCAAACATGAAATGAAAATATATATTGTCCTGCACTCCCTGCTCCACATTATAGATGATATGTAGAACTCACTGTGGTTATCAGTATCAGACTGTGTGTGTGTTTGTGCTACTGATCTTGTTTTGTCCGTGTGTCCGGGGCTCGTGGGACAGGCCTATATCTAGTGTCACATTCCTGTAGCGCAGACATTAGAGCAACACCATAACAGCAAGACCAAGGTCCTGGGTTTGCTTCTCAGGGACTCATTTGGCAAAATTTGGATGAATACATCAAAAGTAGTCCTGTGCACTTAAGAAAAATGCACTTAAGTAAGTTTCTGTGAAAACGAAAGCACAAAAGACTGCTATTTAAATGTGACGTCTGTGTGTTAATTAGTAGTGTGTTTCTATTTTGTTGTTTACCAAAAAAATCTTGGTTAAATTATGAAGAATGGTTAAATCTTCATTTGAACACATTTTCAAAGATGAATTCAGTTTTATAATGTTTTATGCCTTAATTAGATTACCACCCTTTTTGATAACACATTTGTACTAAATAAAAAAAATAAAATAGACCGCACAGAATAAATAAATAAATACATTTGTACAGCACTTAAACAGATTACAGGAAAATGTGAGAATATAATAAATAATGTGAATTTCATAGGGCCCTAAAAATAAATTTTTTGTTAAACGTTTAAAAAATGGTTAAATTGTATATACATTTCATGATTTCAATTAACTATTCATTTCAATTCAACTAATAAACTAATAAAACAGAATTCAGAAACATGTAAATGAAAAACATGAAATTTAGAAAAAAATTAAATAGGATTTGGGGAAAAAAATAAAATGGATTTCATAAGTCCCTAAAAATTACATTTTTGTTAAACTTTTAATACATTTTTGTTAAATTGAATATATTCCAATTAATTAGAAATGCTTTTTTATTACTAAAACCATACTTTAACCATTACATTTTCCAGAACTTTCCAGGTATCCAGAAAAGTAAACATATTGCGTAAGGCTGTATAAATATTATTTATCATTAGGGTGTGAAGTGTGTTCTCGGATACGCTGAGCGTCTTGCTCTGGCTAATTATGTTGATCTTGAATGAGTAATGAATACTGAACAGCCAACATATGTGAACTCTTTTGAGCTTGTTTATAGTTTATTATAGATAACAGGCCAGTTTAGAAGAGTAAAGTATGAAAATGGGATATTGGGATATGTCTATGATTCCCTTCTTAAGTTCAACACCAGTGATTTGAGACTTGTGTAGTAAATACTGTTCGTCAGCTGTCATGTATGATACATTAAGACATGAGCAGCAGTAATTAATGCTTACGGTATCATTTTCACATCAAGATCTGTTTATAACAGTCTGATTGATCACCGATTTGTGACACACACTCACACACACACTCACACACACACTCACACACTCACACACTCACACACACACACACACACAAACTGTTCCTGGACCTAAAGAGTTTTGAAATGCTCTCTCGCTTGCCCTTAATTAAAACCATCCACCCATAGTGTGCTCACGTTACCAGCTCATTGTGCGAGCGTGGGAACCTTTCTGAAAAAAAGCGTTTGAAGTGATCTGGGAAAGTTTTTAGGATTCAGCAAGAGCATCCGAACAGGATTGTTACTGTGCAGACTCTCTAAATCTGCTCTGTTTTCAGATCGCAGCATCGTACGGAAACATTATTTGTGTGTTTGAGCCGGTGGAGGTCAGTCCACAAGGAAAAGCACAAAAAGTGAGTTTTATTCTGGAATAAATGCACTCTATTAAAGCGGTCATGAATAGGGTTGGGAATCGAAAATCAATTCCAGAATCGGATACTTGTTGTAAAATTAAAATTTCAATCCCACCTATCAATTCCTGTGTGTGCATCTTTTTTTAGGTGGTGAAAAGTGGCTGTTTTTGAATCATTCATTCAAGAGATTCATTCAAAAACACTGATTCATCCAGTAATAAAACAAGTAAATCATTGAATCATTCCATTCATAAATTCCATGAGATTTTGTTTAGTTGTCTAATATTTTTCTTCAGAATTGTGAGAGAACTACAACCTTCTTTAAACCCCTTAACTGTCACGGGACGCCTAAGTTTACTTCACTATATTACAATTAAATCCTAATGTAATCATGACAAACTATATATCATTGGAAAAGTCTAAGACTCCTAAATAGATATTTTACCATTTTTTTTTTTACAAATTATGTAGGAATTATGTAGTTACATATCATAACAGGAGTTCTGACCTTCGTCACAAAAAGTATTTATTTCGTTGCATTTTTCCCTATCACGTGTTTTAGTAATCATCATAAGTTATATACCATTGAAAGCTTAAAATCTCAAAATTCATCCTGTGAAAACCATTTTGAAATCGGACATTGTACTTCAAAATCCTTTAGCGGTCTCCTCCCCCTGACCGGGGGTGTGTATTCTGGACTTTTAGAATTAAAACTTCTTATAATCTTGACAACAATACATATTGTTGGAAAGGTCCGAGTCTCAAGATTACATATTTGGTGGTCATTTTGGGATAGATGTAATATTGAGAGAGAAATTTATAGATTTGACAGAAATGCATAAAAAAAAAATTCAACGGAGTTTGGGTGGCGCCCGGTGGCTTTTTTTGGTATAACACCTAAACAAAATTGCATATGAACCTCAATTTTTTTATATTGACTTCAAATTTGGAACACAACTTATGTAGACACATGGCTTTAATGTTATAGCAATTTTGTATTTTTAACTATTTGTAAAATATTTATTTTAAATAAAATAAAAATAGTACAATACATTTTCTTTACAGTAAATTTAAACGTGTAACTTTTTAATACTTGAATTTTATTAAATGATTTCACTTCTGTAATAATCTGCTAATTGTCTTCTTTAGAAAGAGACCAACCTTAGGTCTGTATTCAAAAGCGTTCATGAATTATAATAATTTAAGTTTGGATAGTGCACTTTCTCGTGAATTTTCAAAAATGGGGATGGCAGTTAAGGGGTTAAAAAAAAGTCTCAGTTTATCCAGAATAATGCCGCTCTGTTTTGCACACAAACAGCTCTTAATCGAGTCCGGTTTTTATTTATGGTATTATTCAGCAGCAATTTAATGTTTTGCAAAAAGAGACACAGAATAAATATGTTTGATATCTAAATGTTTGACTTTTATTGGAATCCAAACTGGGAATCGATAAGCAGAATCGGAATCAATGCCCAACCCTAGTCATGAAATGCAAAGTCATGGGTTCGATTCCCAGCGACTGCATGAACCGAAGGCATGTATTCCTTGAATGCAATGCATAAAAGCGTCTGTCAGATGCATGCATGTGAATGATTTGCTGTGTGTGTTTGTGCTCAGCAGAAGCGGAGCTATCACTGGCAGAAGAGCGGGCAGTTCGTCCTTCAGTCGGTCGCACAGATCCTGACGTGGCACCCCACAGGTACGTGAGATCAGCGTGTGCTTGTGCTGTGTGCGACGGGCCGCTGACCTCTCTCTCTGACGCTGTGCGCAGGCTCGTGTCTGCTGACGGGCTCGTCGTGTCTGCAGCTGTGGTGTGACGCTCAGTCCAGCGCAGAGACCGAACCCGCTGCTCCTCAGCGCTCCTGGAGAAGCGTTTGGCAGTGCAAGTCAGTGTTCGTCCATCACATCACATCACTGAATACACGTCAGGCAGCTCCAGTGTTTTATGCCTTAAATAGATTACCACCATTTTTGATGATAAAGTTGTATTAAATCATAAATCCAGAAAATAAAGCAATAAGCACCAAGAAGCCGTGGTTTACAGTGAGTTTATAACAGCTAAGGGGTGTTGTTAGGCACGACGCGAAGCTGTTATAAATTCACTGTAAACCACGGCTTCACGGGGATTATTGCTTTTATAAAACGGTTATTCCATATACGTAGTACGGTTTCACAAAATAAAACGGAGCAAATAAAGTGTAATGATATTAATAAAAACAGTATTCTTCCACCAAACAATGTAGCTCCTCAGAAACAGTTGTGGTTGCAACAAAGTGGTTGCCGAGCAACACACAAACGTAAACAAAGGTGTATGTTACTTTGTAGAGTCATTTACAACAGCTTCGAACACGGCTCAGCCAATCAGAATCAAGCACCGGAACTCTCCGTTTTATAAAATAAAATAGACAGCACTAGGGCTGGGTGATTTTTCCGATTTTATCGATTAATTTGAATGTGTTTATTTTTTAGAAATCGAGGAATCGCAACTTTGAATAGAAATATTACCAAACGTTAGAATTAGACACTTTGACAATATGCCAATGATAATAGTAAAGAGAAAAGAACGATCCAACCGCACGTGATTAGCCGCTCACATGTGACATGCTCATATCACACAGAACGCGCTTTTGTGTTGACAAAGATGCGACGCGGGCAGTGGAATAAGAGAAGCATGCAAGAAGATGGGAGTGAACTTCTTTTAACATGAGCGCAGTGTTTTTAGAAAGTCGTTTCATGCATGAGACGCGAGCGCAACAGTCAAACACGTCCATGTTTACATCGAAAAAACAATGGAAAAGCAGCGCAACAGAATTAAAAACCTGTAAAGAACTACTACTGTATGTCTGATATTTCATGTTTGCATCATGGTGACAGACTGAAAGCTGCTGTTCATTGTTTTTACAGAACATTTATAGTTAATAATAGTCTAACGTTACTTGTGTTATACCTTCAGTCATTTTGAATTACCTTGACTTTTGAGATTTTTTTAAAGCATCTTCCTTGTATTATTTCTCAACATATAATATAAGACAAGTTTGTACAAGATGTAGTTGTAGTTCATGCATCTTTTCTGCAAAGATATTTAACAAGTGATTTGTTTAACATTTACATCATGTTGACAACTTCATGTGTGCTGCACTCGGAATAGAATTTTCTTTAACTAGAGGGTTAATAAAGTAAAAGTTACTTGAATCATGTTGTAGTTACATTTTCAAGGTGACAAGGTAAAATCGAAAATCGGTCAGAAGTACTGAAAAAAAATCAAGATTTTTATTTTTCGCCATATCGCCCAGCCCTAGACAGCACAGAATGAATAAATAAATACGTTAATTTTTACACAGATTACAGTAAAATTTGGGAAAAATAATGTGAATTTCATAGGGCCATAAAAATGTAATTTTTTTTAAACGTTCAAAAAATGGTTGTTACATTGTATGCATTTCATGATTTCAATTAATTATTCATTTCAATTCATTTTAACTAAAAAAACTGAATTTAGAAAAAATAAAATGGATTTCATAAGTCCCTAAAATTTACGTTTTTGTTAAACCTTTAATAAATTGTTGTTAACTAGAGGGTTAATAAAGTAAAAGTTACTTGAATCATGTTGTAGTTACATTTACAAGGTGACTAGTTAAAAAACGTAAAAAATCGAGAATTGGTCAAAAGTACTGAAAAAATATTATTCATTTCAATTCATTTTAACTAAAAAAACAGAATTTAGAAAAAATAAAATGGATTTCATAAGTCCCTAAAAATGTAATTTTTGTTAAACCTTTAATTGAATATATTTCATGATTCCAATTAATTAGACATGCTTTTTGATTACTAAAATTGAACCATTAAGTTTGTGTTCTCAGTAAAGTCTCTCTGGTTGTCACAGGTCCGCCGCTCCCACTCACTTCATCAAGTTCTCCCCGGATGGAGAGTTTTTTGCGACCGCAGGACAGGTTTGTGTTTGTACATGTATGACGTGTGCACATTATATATGTATGAGATGCATTATATAATATGACCTCACATGTAATATGATGAGTCTGTTTGTTTATAATAAGAAAATATAATTTCAAATCCGGTCAGTTGTGTTGGTTGGAGCATAAGTGAGTAACGATAAGCCATTTCTGCATAAAATTAATTGTTTTTGTTTTTAACCTTGCTTCTATTAAATGATGAATAAAGAATGCACATTAGGTGTATTTTTGCTTTTTATGTTTTTATTCAATTTAAATTGAATTGTAAATTATTATTATATATTAGGGATATGCTGGTATCAAATTGAGCAAAAGCTACGTTTGCTATAGAATCTTTGTTTAAAAAATACAACTCTTAGTTCATGTTAGCTCATTAAATAACACAGTTGCACTTTTGATTTTAACAATGTGTTATTAAATATTGGAATTACCTAAAATTAACAAATGTTTAGAAGATTTTTTCATTGGCAGTTTGTTAACTAATGTTAACTAATGAAGCCCTAATGTATTCTATTGTAATTGTACAATACAATCATATTTTGTACATGCAACTTGGTCTTATTGTAAATTAAAAAAAAAAAAAATCAGATATTTAAACAAATTTACAAAAGTATTCGATTTTTTATCCAATATTAAATTGAAAAATGGTGTAATTTTTATTTATTTATTTTTCAGTTGTACAAATAATATTTTTAAATTATCGTATAGAATTTATAGAATTATTATCGTTATTAAGACTATTTTAAATCATATTACTCGACATGAATATAATTCATGTTCAAGTTTATTCATAAAGCACATTTAATTGCTGTACAGAAATACAGTAAAAACCAGAATGAAATAGAATTGGCATTACGTGTTTCAAAATAACAAACTCATAAGACATTATCAACCATGCATATAGATCTCAAACAACATCAAAGGCTATGGAGATAAAAGTGTCTTTGATGCTGATGTAAAATGATAAATAAATCAGCAAGTTTACCATCAATACAGACGCTGCATCTATTGCTTCTCCCATGTTTTCTCACTAACTTGGAAGCTCTGGGCTTAAAAAGAGTTATGAGTTTCCCACTGAAACATGTTCACTCAGCTCCTAAATACGGTCTTTCTGACTTGAATGCACAGTTATTGAAGGATTGTGTTGTTGCAGGACGACTGTCTGGTGAAGGTGTGGTACAGCACCAGTAAATGGCAAGCAGACGTCACCAAACTCTTCACGCCGCTCGACCTGCGCTCCGGAGCCGAGATCAACTTCTCCTTCATTTACCTGGCTCACCCTCGCTCCGTCACCGGCTTCTCCTGGAGGAAGACCAGCAGATACATGCCCAGGTGAGTAGAGGCGTGTAGAGAGCCCTGCTGACCGCTCTGTCCCTCCGGACATTTCAAACTGATTTTTAATCTCTTGTAAAACTAGATCTGATCAAGTGGTATTTGCTAGATGTCGCATAGGTCATACAAGACTGACTCAATGCATGTTCTGCAAGATTCTCCTTTCTGTCAAACATATTTGTGATGCGAGCTAGGAAAACCCGTCGGATGTCGCGCTGGGACGTTTTCAGGAAATTCAAAAAAATAGGTGGAATGTCAGTTTTTTGGTCAAAATTGGGTTTTCGTTAAATTATTATTCTATAACATCTTGTCTATCATCTCTGAAAATGCACTGCCGGTCAAAAGTTTGGGATCAGTAAGACTTGTAATGCATCATAATAATATTTCACAATATACATCTTTTTCCTGTATCTTTGATGAAATAAATGCAGCCTTGATGAGCAGAAGAGACTCCTGTAAAAAACATTACAAATCCTTCTGATCCCAAACTTTTGACCGGTAGTGTAACTTGGCCAAATTCACTTGTTTAGTGCAGAAAAATAGCGATTTAATTGTGGCCAGCAGAAAAGACTGTGTCTTTCTCTAGTTTGCTAACACGCGCTGCTGAGGTGCTTTCCCTTAGCTCTACAAAGACAGTTCACCTTTCAAAATAAACTATGTAACGTATATAATAAAGGCATATCCATGCACATTTTCCGCTAGTCCTGTGTGAACTACAGCATGCAGAGTTTGGGGTAATGTTAGCCTGTCTGCTTGTGCAATGACAGCTCTCGTTCTTAAATGGACCAGCACCACTTTCATATTAACGCTATGCATTACTTTCATTTAGTTCAAACGGTGACAGCGTGAAATAAAACTACAAGTTTAGAACAAAAAACTATAAGTTACAGTTCTAACTGTGTCTGGTTATGTATTATAAATCCGTAGTAGTAGAGCAGGAGAAGAATTGGAGATCGCCTGCACGCTGTAATCTGTGATGTTTTATGAACAGATATACACTTAAGTGTTGTGTGTTCCTTGGGGTCATTTGTATCTTTTACAACATGTACAGTGACTAAAATAAGTCTTTAACACATTAAAGTGACTTTTACTTGTGATACTTGACTGTTGTGCTTTTATTTTCATTGCCTCTCTTTAAACCAGTTTTTCTCAAAATTCTGTTCCTGAAAATCAGCCAACTTCAGATAACCATAACTTTTGTTACGTTCAAGCTATGGACGAAATAAAAACAGTTTTGGAAATGGCTTGAACCCAGCTATAATTATAATACCCAGCATATAACTATAACTATATGAACCCAGCTTGAACTATAATAGGTAAAAAAATTTCCTAGATTGCATCACATTTTATTGGACTGTCCCGCTTTTTATGTATGTAGAAAACTCTTTTATGAAGTGAACTCACTTAGTATAATTTTTATCATATGTTAATGTAAAAAATCTTGTGTAATATAACTTGTTTGTTTGTTTGTTTGCTGGTTTTTATTGTATTTGTTATAGGCCACTTGTATTTTTTGAATTGTTTTTGCCATGAAAATAGCTTAAGATGCTGACATGGCATTAAATAAAAATATACTACTACTTCCAGAGGTGCCGTGTGTAACGTGCTGCTGACCTGCTGCAAGGACAGCGTGTGTCGCCTGTGGGCCGAAACACTGCTGCCCAGCGACTGTCTTCTGTCTGGACTCAGACACAATCACTGCAGCAATGACGTGATGAAGAATAACAGCATGAAGAAGAGCTCCAGCAACACCCGAGCGCAGAACCAGAACCCGCTGGAGGTGAGACCAAAGAATGATTCTTTTACTTAGTGTTTTTGTCTTGTTTTCTAGTATAAATATCTAAACATTCTTGAATCAAGATGATTCCTGGCTTCCTGGCTCCATCTGATGGTCACGATCGCTGCATCTCGTGCCTGGGCTTTGAGCACGCTGAGGCAGCGCTCGTGGGAGATTCATGTTCTCATTGCGGGAACATGACCATCGCGATGTCGCGATCGAGGCTCCTCTTCATGAAACGAGGGGGAGTCTCCCTTGCTATGCCCCGATCAAGTTCCTCTGTCTCACAGCAGCGGAGGACTACTTCGGCATATGGTCAGGGTGATCTGAGGATTACAGTGAGGGCTTCCCCACTGAGTGCATCTCCGCGGGCCCCTCACTCCTCCAGCACATCGCACCCCGTGGTGTTCCGTGATGAGACTGCTGAGCCCCTGGAGGCGGGGCCTAGCATCTCGTTCGTAGCCCCGGCGGACGACAGTCGATCACTGCATCGGAAGATGAGCTAGGCTTTGGAGATGAAGACTCGGCTGCTTTGCCTCCGTCAGGGAAGGTGGCATTGCCCGAGTCAGATCCAGAGCTGACTGCTATGCTTTCCCGGGCTGCTGAGAGTGTCGGGTTGCAATGGAAACCCCCTCCATCTCTGGAGCGCTCGAGGCTGGATGATTGGTTCCTGGGGGTGCCGTACGCCGATCCTCGGCGTCCACCTCCAGTTCCATTCTTCCTGGAGGTGCATGAAGAGGTTACTAGGTCTTTGAGGGCATCTTTTTCTTCCTGAAACAGAGCTAGTGCCTCTTCCGTCCTCACTACCCTCAACGGCGGGGCGGCTAAGGTGTATGTGGAGATCCCCCCCAGTCGAGCGCGCTATTGCGATGCAGCTTTGCCCGCAGAGCACTGCTGCCTGGCAGGGTAATCCACGCCTCCCGTCCAGAGCTTGTAAGTTCTCGTCCGCTCTAACAGCCAAGGCTTACAGAGCTGCTGGACATGCTGCCTCCGCCCTGCACGCCATGGCCCTCCTGCAAGTCTTCCAGGCCAAGGCATTGAAGCAGCTGCACGAGGGTAGTTCTGACCCGGGTGTGATGCTGGAGCTGTGCACTGCCCTACGGGCGACGAAAGTCACGGTGCGGTCCCTGGGTCAGACGATGTCCACCTTGGTGGTCCAGGAACGCCCAGCAGTTCTCCGCCACACAGAAGCAGACGGAGGCAATTAAGCACATCCTGCCCCGGCGGCCCGCTGCTGTCAACCCCCCGCCACCGGCTGCAGCTCCTCCGCCTGCCCCTGCGCCCTTCTGCTGCCTCCACCTCTGCTCCAGCTCGGCCCCAGCAGTAGCCTTCACACCGGACGCTGCGTGGAGCTGGCAGCAGGATAGCGGCGCAGCAAGCGGCGTCCCTGAGACGGGCGACCCGGAGACTCTGGATCCTGCTCTTCAGGAGATGGTGACTGCACCACTCCTTCCCCCGGAGTGGTATATCAACTGCCTCGAGTTGCTAGCAGTATGGCTTGCTCTGCGCCTCTTCAAATCGCTGCTACACGACAAGCACGTACTGGTCCGGACGGACAATACTGCGACCGTTGCGTACATCAACCACCAAGGCTGTCTACGCTCCCGTCGCATAACCTGGTCATCAGGTTCCTTACGTATCATCTTAACCGAGACGATATTTATACTAGAAAACAAGACAAAAATACTAAATAAGAAAATCATTTTTTGTAGTGTAAACTATGCATACATAATGCTGTTTTGTTTGTAATTGTTTAAGCAACTTAATTATATTTGGTTTATGAAGGTTACGCACTTTTTCACAGATAGTCATGTTGATTTATTGATTTAATAAACGTGTATTAGCAATATTTTGCTCGATGCGCCTTCTTGTGGCCTCAGGAGAGAAGCCAAGAGCTTTGTTTCCCCCTAACTGAAATTGTCTTTTAAATTCAAATATTGATAATATTTAAGTGCAAAATTTGAATTTAGTTTTGCAGAAAGCAGAGTCTTTTGTCTGTTTGAAGACAGATAATGTAAATGTGATGGTGATGCTTGTGTGCAGACATCCCTCTGCTGCCCTCCATCTCGTCCATGAACGGCTCTGATGAGGAGGAACCGGGCGGCCCTTTCACCGTTCACTGGCTCAACAACAAAGAGCTGCACCTGACGCTGAGCATGGAGGTGTTTCTACAGCAGCTGAGGAGCAGCGGCGAGCAGAACGGACCCACAGAGCGCTACGGTACCGTGTGCATCATCTCAGCCATATATCAGAGGACAGGACTGATTTACGTTATGTGAGAGTGACACTAATGTGAGCATTCAGAGCAGGATGTGAACCAAGATGAGGCAGAACCATTTATTAAAGGGACAGTTACATTTAGTCATTTAGCAGATGCTTTTATCCAAAGCGATTTACAAATGAGGACAATAGAAGCTATCAGAATCAACAAAAGAGCAATGATATGTGCTATAACAAGTCTCAGTTAGCCTAACACAGTACACGTAGCAAGGTTTATTATTTTGTATTATATAATAAATAGAGAAAACAGAATAGAAAAAAAGAAAGAAAACAGAATAAAGAATAGAGCAAGATAGTGTTAGAGGCCTTTTTTTGCATTGTGTTAATTGTATAATAAATAAAAAGAAAACAGATAGAATACAAAAAGATTAGAGAAGCAGTTAGTAAATGAATAGAGTCTAAAAGTCTAAAAGGGGCAAGTTTGCTGTTAATTTACTAACTCTCAGGCCATCCAAGATGTAGGTGACTCGTTTTCTTCAGCTGAACCCGTGCTCCTTGGTGACTCATAACATGCAAGTCAATGGGTACCGGCACTTTGAGTATAAAAAAAGCATATCAAGGAACACAATATGAATCCCTGTGGCTCCTGATGATATATTGATGTCTTAAGAAGTGAAACGATCGGTCTGTGCAAGAAACTGAACATTATTTATGACATTATTATCTGTAATCCAGAGCCCCAGGCAAATGTGTAAATCTGATTCTTGTCCATTAACTGGTTCTGTTGGTTAGTTCGTTTCAATGAACTGGTTTAATTCATTAGTTTGTTTATGTAATCACACAATGACATCACGTATACGCAATTATATTATTAAAGCAGCCAATAATAATGTGAAACGTGGATGTTTTATAGTTTAAAGCATATAAAGTCAATAAACTAGTCTTCATCAGCTCAGCTTTTTACATAAACCATGAGAAACCATGAAAACGTTCATTTCAGCCCTTCATTCGAGCTCTCGGTTCACACATGCTCATAGCAGCGGCTCATCGGTCTTCGGTCCGAGTTGAACTGTTTCCTCGGTTCAGTGACTGCTGGAGGAACTGGAGCTGAATCCGTTCATTCATCACAGGATCAGATACGCAGATGTTTCAGCTCATTTCCAGTCGCAGTGACTGTCAGGCGTCTGGAAGTGAGTTTTGATCGAGTAACTTGTAGATCTGTGCTGCTCGAGCCGCGAACTGATTCAGACGATTTGATGAACTGGTTCAACTAGTTCACTAAAAAGAGCCAATTCAGAATAATGATTCGTTCGTGAACCGGACATCATTCTGGATGCTTTGTCTGAGGCTCTGGATTACAGGTAATAATGCTGTAAATAATGTTCAGTTTCTTGCACAGACTGATCGTTTCACTTCATATCATCAGGAGCCGTGTGTATTAATTCTGTGTTGCCTGATTTGTTTTTTTTTCAAGTGAACCTCCAAATTAATGTAGAAACAACATAAAGATAGTATATTTTAAATACGTGTTTAATGGCATCTTTTTACTAAGTAGCCTGTTATTAATGAAGAATTGATACCAATACTGCTACTGGTGTCTACAAACCCGATTCCAAAAAAGTTGGGACACTGTACAAATTGTGAAGATTCTCTGAATCTTTGGATGATATTATGCACTGTAGATGATGATAACTTCAAACTCTTTGCAATTTTTCTCTGAGAAACTCCTTTCTGATAATGCTCCACTATTTTTCGCTGCAGCATTGGGGGAATTGGTGATCCTCTGCCCATCTTGACTTCTGAGAGACACTGCCACTCTGAGAGGCTCTTTTTATACCCAATCATGTTGCCAATTGACCTAATAAGTTGCAAATTGGTCCTCCAGCTGTTCCTTATATGTACATTTAACTTTTCCGGCCTCTTATTGCTACCTGTCCCAACTTTTTTGGAATGTGTAGCTCTCATGAAATCCAAAATGAGCCAATATTTGGCATGACATTTCAAAATGTCTCACTTTCAACATTTGATATGTTATCTATATTCTATTGTGAATAAAATATAAGTTTATGAGATTTGTAAATTATTCCATTCCTTTTTTACTCACAATTTGTACAGTGTCCCAACTTTTTTGGAATCGGGTTTGTATATTAAATGCATTTACCCTCAATTTTACCTATTAGTTATAGCCATTCAACATTACAGTATAATTGAAAGCCATTGTTTTTAACATTTAATAGGCCCTGAACTATATAACAACTTTTAATTTAAGTGATTTTAAAACAATCTTCACATAAACTATAAATTGTATATGCATAAACTACATTGGTTAATTTTTATTCAAGCTACAAAAGTTAATCAGCGACTAGAGCAGTCAAGTGATTTCTCTTTTTCTTTTGTTCTTTGATTTACATCATGAAAGACTTCAGCCGGTTTTACTAAGCAGCGCTGTCTCTTTGAAACCTGATGCACATGACGCGGATTTGACACGCATCCGATTTTCTCCAAACTTTTTATGGTCATTTAAGACTTTGTAACTCAGTTAAGACTACGTTTACGAGGTAACTCACCAAAACCGTGCATTTTGACATAATTGTGTGTGTTTTTGTAAGTTGAAGTGCTACTGGCGCGCTGTCTGAAGCTGTCTCAGCGTATGTGTACAGCCGACCGCGCAGCCTTTCAAACTAAACGTTACCTCATTTGATGATAATTTTTGTCCAGTGTTTGTGCTATTTGTTGCCAGAAGTTATGACCGATAACACTGTCTTTAAACTCGGTTAAACTAGAGTTGTGGATATCTCATAACTCTCTCATAAACGCTTGTCAACGCTGCCATCTATTTATGTTGCGGTCTCCGTAGATTGTTGTTTTTGTTGTTGTGTCTCTTTCTTTTCTTTTTCGGATGGCCTGGGCCAGTGTTGCCACCTTGTGACAAAAACATGTATAAGCCTTTCAAAATCATTAAATGACAAAAAATTCCTAACTTTAGATAAAAGCCTTAACTGATAAAAACTTGACTTTACTGCAGAGTTGTTCTGTTTGTCAAGTTTAAAATCCATATCCAATATTACACCCAGGTTTTTAACAGTGGATTTAACACGTGGAAGCAAAGGGCCCAGATCAATGTTAGAGACCTTGTTTGGGCCAAATATCATAATTTCAGTCTTGCTCTCATTAAAATGTAAAAAAATTACATCCAATCTTTAATAATGTCTCTGAGGCAATCAAAAAGAAGTTGCAAATAACTGGCATGTTCCCGTTTCAGTGGCAGATAAATTTGTGTGTCATCTGCATAACAGTGAAACGAAATATTATATTTCCTGAGAATAGACCCAAATGGGAGCATATACAGGGAAAACAGCATAGGGCCCAGGATAGAGCCTTGAGGAACTCCAAATGGAAGGGGAGCTGATGAGGAAACAAAGTCATCAAGGCGGACAGAAAAAGTCCTGTCTGTTAGATAGGACCTGAAGCACTCCAAAGCAGTACCCTTAATGCTGACAACTATGTTCCAACCGGGAAAGTCGGATATTATGATCAATGGTATAAAAAAAATGTTTTTTTCTCAAAGAGCCGGTAACCATTGACTTGCATTATATGAATCACCAAGGAGCACGGTTTGAGCTAAAAATCTTCTTTACTGTTCTACTTAAAAAATAAAAGTCACTGTCTATGTGTTTGCAGTTTTATTGGTGGCATTTCTACAGTAATAGACCTGTGTGAACCGCATGTGAGGATCATATGAAGCTGAAATCTCTCTGTTCTGAGCAGATGCTGATGAGGAGGGGAGCGGTGCTGATGCTGCGGCTCTGGGCTCCGTCTCTCTCCCTGCGGTGGCGGTGGATCATCTTGTGGATGTGCTGCTGAGTGACTGGAACAGAGCAGCAGACATGCTGTTTAGTATCCACCCGATGGACGGATCGCTGCTGGTGTGGCACGTCGACTGGCTGGACGAATACCAGCCCGGCATGTTCCGACAGGCGCAGGTACAGACGCCGATCCTGAGAGAGTTTGTGTTGCAGATGTGAGCGATTCCTCAAATTATGCCTAGAAACAACTCAGAACACGCTGTAACCACACATTTCTCCTTAGCAACCGCATGCAATCTGCATATATGCTGGCAAAATGAGCAAATTTTCAAAAATGAGTTATTTTTATTTTTATTCTACTTTCTCCATTAAAATACCTTCAAAATGATACGACTTGTTGAAATCGGACAAAAAATTATTGAGCTACAGCCGTTTGAAGGCGATGGAGTCAGCAAGAGTTGATTTTGAGAAAAATAGAGTTAAATATTCCAAAGCAAAATCACTTAGCAACGTTGCATATTTCCCTCCAGTTCTTTTCTTAATAATAATTACTATATTATTAATCACAATATTGCTATTTTTTATTTTATCTTTGTTATTAAAAATAAGAACAAAGATGCAAATGAACAGTAGTTTAATCAAGAGCAGCGAGTGATTCCGTCTTTTCTTTTAATGTTTGATTAACATTGAGACAGATCTATGTTGAGACCTACTGTAATGCATGGATCTAATATAACGTTCCACATCAGATTTTTCTCCAACCGTTAACTAAACGTTCATGTAAGACATAACAGAATATGTTTGTGTGAATCTTGCCAAGACATATTTCTCAATAATGTACTTTATAGGGAGATCGCGCGTCGTATGCATGCGCTTTGCAAATGTCAGTCAGCACGATCGTTTTGTTTTCATCAGCATGGGTTTGAAAATCATATTTCACTGGTTTGGACTCATGTTATCGAGATATTAATATTCACAAAGCTGGAATGCTGTGCTTTGCAACAATAGACCTACAGCTTGAGAAGCAGCAGTCGTCCAGAAGTGAGCAGAGAAAAGAAATAATATTGTTATTGTTGTACGAACTGACATTATCGAGTGTTATTCACTTTGCAATTAAAAAAACCCAAAAACACTTATTGAGTCCAAAAGCATTGACTGTGATGAAGCTTATTAGAATGCAGTTATAATGCCCCGTAATTCAAGTTATGAAAGCAATAATATCCATGTATGCTTTAAAAAATATTTTTAAGATATGATATAATTAATATCACACAAGCAAGAGTGCCATTGTTCCAAATATCAGCGCATGAGCGTGATTGCAAATCAGCTATTTTTTTTTTTTATACAGCAGTTCAAAAACAAGAAGTTAATATTGCGTTTTAATTTTAGACACAATATTTTCTGTTTCTTTCTGTTTTGCCAATGAAAATAGTTTTGGAACCTCAGCGGCTCAGATGGAGGGAGTCTATGGAGACTCCTATGTTCATTGGCGCATCCCAAAACAACAATTGTAGTGCCTCTTTAGCACTGACATTGTATATCTCCAGCAAGAAAACATTAATGGTGGACTGCTGCTTCTCACTCAGGCCTCTGTCTATGTTAATAGGGCAGAGAGCGTCACAAATGGGCGGGACTTTCTCCCTATAATGATGTCAACGTAGGGAGAAATCTGGAATCGTTTGTTCTGAGAGACTGTTTATGATTTATTGGGATTATAAAAAAAAATGAGTGGGTGGATTTTTACCATTACGGGCTGGTTGTTTTCACACACTGCGGCCACTCAACTGTGTTCAAACACCTTATAAAAGTGATTTTTGCATAATAGGTCCTCTTTAAATATCGTTATCAAAAATATTGCGATATAATTTTTTGTCAACATCGCACACCACTATCGAGGGCATCTCTGATCTTCAGGGCTGCCCCCTAATAGTCGACTAACCATTAGTCGAAGAGAAGAGGCTTGGTCGACCAATATTTTATTAGTTGCTTAGTTGCAAATTACAAAATTAATTACAAAAATGTAAAAATCTGCTGGAAGTGGTGAGGTCATGCCGTTCGTGACGGACAGATCGTTAACAGCTGGTCTTTGTGGTAATACATTCATTGACCTCAAATATGTTAGTAGCAGCAACTTTACATGGCCACTCAATCTAATGTTAACCTAAAAACTGTGTGCTTTTGAAGTGTCTGTGTGGAGTGTTGAAGCTGAACAGTAGCGCGCTCACTGCAGGACAGATGGAGGCGCCGGAGCGCTCACTTGCTCCTAAAATTCTCATTTAAGAGTAATACATCTTTCGAAGCTGTAAAGACTCTACGTTTATTTGTGTGCACTCACAATAACAACGCAAAAGCGCCTGTTTGGCAATATTTTGGATTTTGAAAAGCCTGTTGACTTTTGCCGTTTTTCTGATTTTGGAAGTTTTTTTAAACATTCGTTTCTTATTTAATTGGTTCCACATTGTTTGCTGATTTTTACTTTATTTAAACTTTGTGTCATTTATTTATTTATTTTTTACATCAAGGTGTATGCCGTGCCTCCAAGCTTTCTTACTAATTTTGCTAATAAACGTTGTACGTTTCTTTTTTATTTGGTTATATATTATACATGTTTACCTATTTCCAGTTTTGTATGCCTATTTAAACTTTGTTATTTATGTTAAGTTATTTGTTATTTTATATTAGGCATAGCCTGCCCTATAGCATGGTGTCTTTTTATTTGTTTTGTTAATAAAAGTTATATGTTTTATATATACGCTAAAGTGAATTTGACGTTGTATTTTATTGTTGCATTCAAGCAGTTGACGCCGAACTGCCGCTAATTCGAAAGTGAAAGTAAAATGCGCACTGCGCTTTTAAGCTATTCAAAAGTGAAGGAAAGCAAGGAAAAGAGGGGAAATTTAAACAAACTAAAAACGAACAATTCCTTTACTCCGAATTGCCGCTATTTGAAAGTGCGTAAGGCAGACGTAAGTGCCGTTATGTACTGAAGCTTTGGAAACAAAACCAACGGTTCAAAAACATAAATATAAAGTTGAAGAGAGCCTTGCTACGCATTTTGTCGTCTTCTCCTGCGCCATCGTTACTAAGCAACGGGGTAAACAGCTGCTGACTTGATGACGCAAACGAACTGCAGTTCGGACTAGGCTTGCCGTGATAGACGGTGCTGACGGTGATACGCGAGGAAAAGAGGGAATGCCCCGCCCCCACGGTGATACCGGTATTTCCGGTGTTGTCACACGTCGATTAACCGGTGGGAAAATTTCCTCACCGTCACAACCCTAGTTCGGACCTAGTTCTGGGCAGAGAGAGAGAGATTGCAAGCTCGTAGACAGGAGTGTGTTCGACAAAAGTCCCTTTCTCGGTTCGACTTGCGCAGACCGATCGCTGTATGACATCAAAGCACCGCGAGAGCTACAGAGAGCAGATGGCTCCGCATGCTTTTGAATCACTCTCGTGGTAGTTTGATGTGCGATTGGTCTGCGCTCCGCTGCTTCTAATCCAACACACCTCATCTCACAGCCGCTCCGTTTTGACGGCAAACTTACGCTCACATCTGCATGTAAACGTGTCGTCGGCGTGGAAGTTCTTCATTGTGAGTTAAACAGATACAATATTGACTGTTTTTACTCAAGTTCGCTGACGAAGTTTCAGTCAAAGCCACAGCAGAACTGTTGTGTCTCCCAGCAACACAGCGGTGTTTCGATACTGAATGAATCCACGTTTTTGAACAAATCAAGTGAGTCAATGATTCAGTAACCCATTCATAAAGACAGTAGTCACTCGTTTTTGAATGAATCAGCCGTTTGAATGAATGACTAATGACTCACTCATTAAAACAGTCCTTTACCGTCATCTACTGGTGGTTTGGTTTCATATTTAAAAGTATTGCATGTTTCCCAAGATTTTTAACTTGTATATTCAAAAATATTTAAAACATTACTCTTATAAAATTATTTATGCATTTGAAATTTTGTGGTGTAAATGCATTTATGGCACCTCAGCTCATTAAACAGTATGTATAAATACATCTAATGCCACTTCAGATGCAGCTTCTGTTTCCTCTGCAGTGAAAATATGGAGTTTGTTGATAGTATGCGCACTCTAATGCGAACATTAAAATTTGCAAAAATAAATGACTCCACTGCTCACAAAGAGAAGTATGAACACCGGCGATGACAACAGAGTTGCACTGTCCAAAATGTTTGTGGTATAAATGTGCTTTTTTTACTTGAAGCATATGTTGTCTTTTTCCTTTATTTTGTCGTCAGAGTGCACCAGAATGCTTCATTTACATGTTAAATTCTCAAAAATGTTCTTCTGGCGGGGGATGCCCCCAGACCCCCCTACAAGGGTCATATTCCATACTATGTCACCTTTTTGACCTCTTGTGAGTTTGCAGGTATGCTCCTTACAGTTTTTCCCTGATACATTCATGATCATTATTTCTACTGGTGTGCTGTGGCAAGCTTTATGCCTGCGCTTGAGCGCTTATTAGGCTATGTAGGCAATTAAAGGCGCATTATCATGATTTAAACGGGTTATTAAAAAACATGCGATTAGTCGACTAATGCTTCAAATGACCGGCTACTAGTCGACCAGACAAATCTTTAGTCAAAGCAGTGTTAATTCTGACAGCAAATTTTGATTTAGTTTTAGTCATATTTTAGTCATCTGAATTGTTTTTAGTTTTAGTCTAGTTTTAGTCGACTAAATATCATAAGATTTTAGTCGACTAAATCTACAGTAAATTTAGTCCACTAAAATCTAATGGGTTTAGTTACAGTGCATTTATTAAGCATTTCTCTAAAATGTCCAAACTCATTATATAGGTTTGATATAAAGGTTTTATCATGATAGACACTGATTTAACTGCGGTGACACACAACATTCCTTTGTGTTAAAATTAAATAAAACCACTGAGTGATTTTCTGTCTTTCTTTTGTTGCTTGATTAACATCAATGACTCGGACAATAGTAACTAAATTAGGCTGCTGTCCCTTTAAAACCAAATGCACAGCTGCAGTGCATGCAGTGTACTGATACATGTTCTCCCTGCTGTTTACCTTCACTTAAGACGTAATCAACTGTTACCGTGAATACTCGTCAAAACGGACAATTCAACATCATTTTGTGTGTAATTCTCCGTTCATGCGACTCGAGAGAGTACTCGCGCACTGTGAGACGCGCTTTCTGTATGTGTATGCTTCAGTGTCTGCACTCTGAAAACAGT
>NW_015552529.1:31301-44842 GCF_001515605.1 Sinocyclocheilus anshuiensis | reverse complement strand
CAAACCACGCAGCAGATTCGTTCTGAATGAATCTCTTCCCAAATCGTCCCTCCCTAACATTTTCGTCTCATTTTTATTCGTTGACGAAAATGTCAATAGATTTACGTCGTAGTTTTTGTCATTCAAAAAGAGTTTTAGTTGTCTCGTTGTCGTTGGTGAAAAAAATGTAGTTGACGAAAATTATGATGAAAATTATTCATCAACGAAATTAGTCAAAGGCAGCCCTACTGATCTTTCATCTCTGAAGTGTTCTTTCTGTTCCCAGGTTTCCTTCGTGTCCAGGATTCCCGTGGCCTTCCCCACCGGTGTAGTTGACGAAAATTATGATGAAAATTATTCATCAACGAAATTAGTCAAAGGCAGCCCTACTGATCTTTCATCTCTGAAGTGTTCTTTCTGTTCCCAGGTTTCCTTCGTGTCCAGGATTCCCGTGGCCTTCCCCCCCGGCGACGCCAACTCTCTCAGCCGCAGCGTGGTCATGTACGCCTGCAACAGAAATGTGGACCTGGCCATGCAGCACGGCCGTCAGCGTCCCGCGGGCCTGCCACACTCGTCCTCCTCCGCTCTGATCGGACAGAGCCAGAACAAACCCTCCTCCAGCAGCCTGCGTCTCAGCATCTTCACCCCCAGTGTCCTGATGATCTCCAAACATGCCGACGGCTCACTCAACCAGTGGGCCGTCAGCTTCGCCGAGGACTCGGCCTTCTCCACGGTGCTCAGTGTGTCTCATAAGTCACGATACTGCGGCCACCGCTTCCACCTCAACGATCTGGCCTGCCACTCTCTGCTGCCGCTGCTGCTCACCACCTCGCACCACAACGCCCTGAGGACGCCCGCCGCCGCTCTGACCGCCCCAGCCCGCAGGAGCAGAGTCTCGCAGGACCCCAGCGCCATCTACAGCGAGCTGATCCTGTGGCGGGTGGATCCGGTGGGGCCGCTGTCGTTCTCTGGTGGCGTGTCGGAGCTGGCCAGGATCAACTCGCTGCACGCCTCCGCCTTCTCTAATGTGGCCTGGCTGCCCACACTCATCCCCAGCATCTGCCTCGGTGAGGACCGCTTCCTTAGGTTCCTTAGATTCTGACATAAAAGCAAAACTCACTGTGGAAACCAGGGGCCAGTTGTTCAAAAGTAATCTGATCGGATTTTGGCCATCGGATTGGATCAAATCTTGAAAATGGGTTGTTCAAAGGAAAAAAAGGATTCTGAATTCGGATTAGATCACAAAATCCAATCTGGGTTTTGATCTGGATTAAATCCTCAATTCAAACATTTTAGTAAAATTGGGATACTTTTGATCCAAAAAAACTGGATTGTTCTGATCCCAGCAGAAGGGTGGATTTCAGGAACAAAAATGTAATAACTTTAAACCTGGTCCAAAAAATGCAACATTTGTAACGTAACATATCCACAAACAGCTGTCAATATCAAACAAAAATTTTATATTTAATTTAAAGTTTTCTTTTTTTCATCACTGATTGTAAACTACATTGGCACAATCATCAGAGATGGACCAGTCAGAAGTAGTTATGTGTGTAAATGCAATGCAAAACTAGAATGCAAAACATTGGCATTTTTTTCCATCAGCATGTCCCTTTAGGGGCTCCGTAGAGCTCTAGTAATCCAGATTTGGAAATCTGGAAAAGTGTGTATCTGGATCAGGGTGATCCAATCCAATTTTGCTTTGAAAAACCGGCACTAAAGTAAGATGGGTCACCTGATCCCGGATCGCAAAACATGGGATTTCCAAATCCAGATCATTCTGATCCAGATTAAACTTTTTGAACAACTGGCTCCAGGGTTCGTACAAGGTGCTTAAAGGAGTCATCAGATGCCCATTTTCCACAAGTTGACATGTTTCTTTAGGGTCTTAATGAAAAGTCTATAACATACTTTGGTTAAAATTATCAATGGTAGTGTAAAACAACACCCTTTTTACCCTGACAAAAACAGCTCTGTTCACAGCAACGCGTTTCGGTGCATGTCCCTTTAAATGCTAATGAGCTCTGCTGACCCCGCCCCTCTCTTCCGTGGGGTGACGAGCTGTACTGTTAACTTTAGTCGCATTTAGCCTTGGAACTTGCTAAGTAGAAAACCTAAAAACCCTTATTCTCTCTTCTGCATTAAGTGAAGCTGGATCACGAATGATTTGCGCGAACATAGACGCATTTATGTAGATCGGGAGCGCATTCCCTTCAAAAACAAACGTAATCCTCTGCGTCTTCAGCGGCTCAGATGTCGGGAGTAAATGACCACTGCTATGTTCATTATTACATCCAACAACAGAACACCTCAGTCGCTTAGGAGACATTCTGCTCCGGCATCAAAACAATGGAGGACTGTTTACAGCTCACTCAGGGCGGGTCTAAGGTAAAACGGCAGTGTCAATCAACAATCGTGGGAGGGGCCTGGGTCTGAGTGACGTCACACAGCCAAGCATCTGAGATCGGCTTGATCTGAGAAAGGGGATATTATTTATTGGGATTTAAAAAAAAAAAAACACTGGGTGGATTTTTATGATTATAGGGTGGTTGTGTACACACACTGCTAAGACACATTTATGTTCAAACAACATGTAAAAGTGAATTTTGCATCCGATGACCCCTTTAAAGTGCTTGAAGATTTGACTTTTTGAAGTTTAAGTCCTGGAAAACCCTTGAAAACAGACATATTTATGAAAAGGTACTTGAAAAGTGCTTGAATTTTTAAAAGGCAGTATATATGAAATTAGTGTTAATTTTTATTTTCGATAAAAACAGTCTTTTCACACAAAATTAACAATGCAGCGCATCTGATATAAATACAGAGCCCCCTGCAGGTATTTGTTAAAATACGTTAAGTAATTAAGTTTATGCTCATATTATGTATAGGCATGTTTCATTATGTATTATGAATAAAACCATGTAATTACTTGTGATATGTAAATACTTTATTTGAACTTATTATTATTGCCTCGTCGTTATTTTATATATAGGTAAATATAGCAATATTAAAGCCTGTTTTTCACAAAATATCAGATTATTCGTCAAAATAATTAGTAGATTACTTGATTACCAAAATAATCGTTAGTTATAGCCCTAGATTAGTTAAACATTTCAAAATACAACTGCATTATTTAGCATTTTGTAATTAAAAGACAAATATTTTGTCACTGAAAATTTCTTAAAAATAGTATTAAAGGGCACCTGTTATGCAAAATCCACTTTTACATGGTGTTGGGACATAAATGTGTGTTGGCAGTGTGTGAACACAACCACCCTACAATGATAAAAATCCACCCACTCCTCATTTTTTAATCCCCTTTAAACCAAATCAGTCTCACTAGGCCTGTCGTTTTGATTCTCTAGGTCTATGCAATGTGACATCACACTGCATAGGCCCCGCCCACTGCAGCTGATTGACAGCACAGCATTGATGACGCGGATTACTTACATTTTTCGAGGTAATGCGCCTCAAAATCTACCTAAATATGTTTATGTCTGCGCAGAGAGAAGTATACGCGATGCCCTCTTCTGGAGACGGGGTGGGAATATGCAGCTCATTTGCATTTAAAGTGAAACACACCAAAACAGCTCTTTTTTTTTTAAACCCACCCCAAAAATGACATTTTCCAGCTGTTATAATAAATTATCTGTGGGGTATTTTGAGCTGAAACTTCACAGACACATTATGGGGACACCCAAGACCAATATAACATCTTGTATAAAGGGGCATAATAGGTGCCCTTTAAAATATTGTCTCTTTCTAGTGAAACAAGTATCTGCATTTTGTTTTGTCTCATCTTGTGAGCTAAGTGTATTGTCACACCCCTAGTTTCTACGAGCGTGATATAGCTCATAATTTTCCAAGTATATGATATAGCTTTCATTCTTCAGGTCATATGTTCACGAAAAAAAATCTGTTTGAAAAAGGAAGGCGATAACTTTGCCATAGTATCCTTTCAAATGTTACAAGTTGCCACAGTCATTGCATGCTTTGCATGTGCTGCACTTTATTTGTACCATTTTGTTTTATTAGTTAATTTATTAGAATTTGAAAGGTAATAACGATATTGTTTGATAAGTGTGATCTCTGATTTTAGTCGTGGAAAACCAAAAATGTAGTGCTTGAAAAGTCCTGGGATTTCATTTTGCGGTATCTGTAGGAACCCTGGGAAACCTTCTAGAGTTTAGATTAGTTCAGTCTGACAGTCTTGCGTTAAAAACAGAAAGCAAGAGTACAGTACAGAAGAAAGCAAGCTGTGTGCTGATTATTTGTGATATTTTCAGAGACTTTTAATGAGCGAGTGGGAAACATTTACAGGAAAGCATCCCTGTTCGAACCGAGTCTCTGCTGCATGGAATATTCATAAATGTGACCCTGCAGCACAAAAGCAGTCTTAAGTCGCTGGGGTATATTTGTAGCAATAGCCAACAATACATTGTATGGGTCACAATTATCCATTTTTCTTTTATGCCAAAAATCATTAGGATATTAAGTAAAGATCATGTTCCATGAAGATATTTTGTAAATTTCCTACCGTAAATATATCAAAACTTAATTTCTGATTAGTAATATGCATTGCTAAGAACTTCATTTGGACAACTTTAAAGGCAATTTTCTCAATATTTAGATTTTTTTCATATTTTCAAATAGTTGTATCTCGGCCAAATATTGTCCTATCCTAACAAACCATAAATCAATGGAAAGCTTATTTATTCAGCTTTGATGATGTATAAATCTCAATTTCAAAAAATTGACCCTTGTGACTGGTTTTGTGCTCCAGGGTCACAAATATGTATTCATCTCATGAATATTTAATGTAAATCCTCGCGTTTTACGCCTGTCTGTTCTTCAGCTTGCAGCTGATTGGATGATACTCTTGGTCTATTCATATTTAATTTCCTTCCCAAAGGTGTGTATGGAAACTCACCCAGTGCCTGCTTCATCGCCAGTGACGGACACTCGCTCCGACTCTATCAGGCCATCATCGAGGCCAAGAAACTGCTGAGTGAACTCTCCAACCCCGACATCTCGGTAAGAATGAGCCTGGCTGCTATATCAGTATATCAAACAGTAGAGTCCTGCTTATCTGTAATGTGTTCTTCCTCCAGAAATATGTTGGAGAGGTGTTTAACATCATCAGCCAGCAGTCGACGGCTAGACCAGGCTGCATCATTGAGCTTGATGCCATCACAGACTTTGTACGTATAAGATCCGCTACAGATGTGACCCAAACTAATGAGCTGATCTAACACAAGAGCATCATGTCATTTCCCAGAGTGCTCAGCGCTCACGTCTCTCTCTCTGTTTGTTCAGCAGGGGAAAGAGACGCAGCTGCTGCACGTGTTCGAGGAGGACCTGATCTTGGGAAGCGAGAAAGTAGACGACTGCCTGCAGGATTCTGGTAAGAAGTCATTCTCTGATAGCGCCGCAGCGTTCGTTGTGTCTCTGTGCTGTGTCACGAACACTTGTCCTCTGTTCAGTTCCCAGCCGGACGCTCTTCTCCGCTCGCTTCTTCCTGGTGGTGGTGGAGATCACTCAGAGCGGCAGGTCGCTGCTGCACATGTGGCATCTACAGCTGGACGCAGTTCCTGTCGTTATGGGTTTGTAATGGATCTTATGGTAAACAGTGTTAGGAAGGTTACTTTGGAAATGTAATAGGTTACAGATTACAAGTTACCCTACTTAAAATGTAACAAGTAGTGTAACTTTCCTGAACAGGAAAGTATCCTGAACAGTAGTTTTGCTTCTCTGCTCCACCTGTGCGCTTCCACAGTCCGTCCACTCCCTTCTCAAATCTCTCGCATTAATTACTCCGATCGAAACCGTTCAATCTGTTCAAAGCTTAGCATTGCCAGTCATGACCAGGGCCGCTGTTGGCCAAATGAGTGCCCTAAGCAGAATTGTATTGTTGTGCCCCCTCCCCCAAATATTATGGATGTAAAAAAACACATAGCGGTCAAAATAGAACTTTAATAAAATATAAAAGTAAATAAATTGTATTATTTACAAATGACGATTTTATTAATACAGTTGTCTGATTGATATTATAGTCTCGAAGCATTCAGAAATCACGCAAAAGAAAACTAAGCACTACGATAAAACCATGGTTAATTTTTGTGAGGGTTGTGATGTCCACATGTTTTTGTTGAAGAAATTATAGAGGCTGTAGCATTTCTATCGCAAAAAGCTGGCCAAAAATGAAAGATTAAGTGGATATTTGAATTAGCCTAAATGTTTGGTCAGAAATAAATTAGATTTTAATGTATATTAAAATAGAAAAACATTATTTTACATCATAATATTTCACAATATTAAATTTTTTCTTGTATTTTTGATAAAATAAATGCAGCCTTGATGAGAATAAGAAACTCCTTTAAAAAACATTAAAAATAATTCTGCCTCATTGTTTTATATAATGCATTTTAAGTAATTTTAAAGGCTGTTTGGCTTAAGTTTGTTTTTATAACCACAAAAAAATATTACTTTGTAAACCATTATTTGAAGTAACAAAACCATGGTTAATTTGTGGTTACCGTGGCTACAAGAACCATGATTTTTGGTTTTATTCGTAGTGAAACCATGGCTAATTTTCGTAAGGGAACATGGAAACTCAGAGAGATGAGCAGAAGACACTCCTGTAAAAACATTAAAAATAGTTTTGATCCCAAACTTTTGACCGCTAGTGTTTATGTTAATTTTAATATTAATATAGAACGAAAGTTTTTTTTGAGCAACTGGGATGGTGCCCTACGCAAACTGCGTACTCTGCATATAGGGAGCGGCGGTACTGGTCATTACTAAACGATTCATGATTTATTAGAGATTTATTATCGAATGGCGAAGTCGGAAATAATTGATTTAGTACATTTGGCAGGCAATTATATAAAAATAATAATATTAAAAAAGCGGGTCAAATCGGCTGCCAGGTCACCGGGTATTATCCCGGTTCTCCCGATGGCCAGTCCGCGCCTGATTGCACAGAGATACGCAGAACGTGTCGTGCAAGGTTCATATATTGTATTTTTGCAGCTTAATATTCACAGACTGTAGTCCATCTCGAGTTTTGATTCAAGTGTACTGACCCTACTTTTGATCTATTCATCCAAAATGTGGCATATTCTGTGACATTCCGCGTTATAGGAGTTCCGTTTTTATGACTGGATTCTATGAACCAGTCCGTGTTTTCAGCATTACGAAATCATAGGGCCGTATGTCTCATATTTTAGAGTAGTCAGTGCAATTTGGGAAAGAAATCAATTAAATCTGTATGTGGATGTGTGTAAGTATTCAAATGTAACCCCCTTTGTAATCGTTAACATTTTCATTCGTAACTAATTTAATTACAAATTTTTTCTTAGTAACTGTAACTGATTACAGTTACATTTATTTTGTAATTAAATTACGTAACGTTACTCCCCAACACTGATGGTATATAATGTGACACACTTGATCGGACTGTGAAAAGTGCCAGATTGGAGTCAGACATGAATGCAAGTTTGATCAAACAAAGCCTAAATAACAGCATGAGCACTGCTTTAATGATTATGATTAGCGGTCGCCCGATATATCAGCCAATATCTGTCAATAATTGTTTTCTTTTTTTACCGATACTTGGAAAATGAGACTTTTATTTTGACAGCGCGCACAGTTTACCAGATTACTGAGCGCACTCACTGTTACAGTGTTTTTATTCATATTTCTTTATTTGTGAAATATACTGTATGTGTACTATACTGTATGCCATTTAAATAAATATTTTTATTTTACAGTTTTATTTTTTATAAAGTTAACATTTAAAAAAAATATTTTTATATAATATTATGCAAAATAAATTCATTTAGTTTCTGCAGTTGTCATGCATGTGTTTTTACTATCTTTAAATAGTGTGATATATATATCGGCTTTATGTTGGCATCTGTATTGGCCATTAAAAAATCCATGTCAGTCAACCACTAATTATAATGTCACCCGTAAAGGAAAGACAGAGCAAGTGATTGATGTTTCTGTCAACTGAACTGCAGATTTGTGTCGTTCTTTCAGAGCAAACTCAAACTCCAGACAGAGAGACTGTGTCTCCATCATTTAACTTTGAGACGGTCGGCTCACCACAAACCCCGAGACCCAAACTGAAGACGTCTAACCTCCAGAGCGCCTGCCGCCTCACTCTGACCAACACAAAAGTCTTCAGCCAGGAGCTGGATCTGCCGCAGGGCGTTGAAGTCATTCGTGTATCACCTGCTGCAGGTGACCGCAAACCACCTCTGTGTGCCTTTGATGATGAGATCATGCATGATGTTCTGATTATTCCCATTATGGCCTTTATTTATCCTCCTTTTTAAAATGCTCCATGACGCTTTACGCAAATTATGGGAGGAACTTCTGTTAGACTGTAAACAATCAGTGAAAGATTTGCTGTATGAACACAATATAATACACTTTTTCAAAAACTAGGTACGATGAGGTGACATTATTCTACTCGCCCTTCAACCTTCATCCAACATTAAAAGAAAAGTGTAAAAATATTAACAAATTACTACAACATGAATAACCCCAAAAACTTGATTCATGTCACATCACGTCTGTATTATGTAACATTGTAACGTTTGCCAAAAACGTTAATTAACCGAAACATTGAGTGATTGCCATCATTTTATACAGACAATAAATATTGTACTGTATATACCTGCTTTAGAAACATTCCAGTAAACACTGCTAATAGGGATTAGAAGTGAAAACAGAAGACAGTCACATTTTAAAGCATCTGTGTGAGAACAAATCTGGAAAGAGACATGAGGATTTGGGGAGCAAAATAGGTATTCTTAGTGCATTTTTTGGATTTATCATAAATTAAATCAGGATAGCAGAGCATAAATTTGCAGTGTATGTAATCTTGGTTCATATTGTTACAGCGGAATACAAATGAAAACATGAAAATAATGCAGCATCTCTTCCATAGATATTCTTGTTATAGCATGTCACATTAAAATACCAAGCATTACATTATTCTCCTGACGTCTGGTAATAGAATATGAAGGAAAATGTACAGTTCATTCAGTCAAACTGGATAAGGATTATTTGTAGTGCAACCTTATGATCTGAAATGATTGGTTTCAAAAAAAATTCTCTCCATGATAAGAATTAGTCTTTCCGTGATGATAACGATAAAGTGTAGTTGTTGGCATATTTCTGTGTGCGACATCGCGGAAGGTGGACGTGAAATTGAGGAGGAGTTTATCGCAGATAAACCATATATTTTGTGCAATCGTATGTTTATTGTCTTCAAGTTTCATCAGTTAAAATTTCTCTATCTCCGTTGTGCGTTTTATTCAGCGATAACTGGATGCCTTTGTCCATATTAGGGATTTCCTGGAGCGTCGTCAGTGCTATTACTTCTGCGATGCATATGTGGAGTTTCTGCGCGAGGGCGCCCTCTGGCTTCCTGTGTGAATTAAACAGTCATTACATTATGTGTGTGCTCAGTAATGCTCACAACACCCTATTTTGGGTAAAAATAGGAAAGAGAATACTTTTCTCTAAAGAAACAGGATTCCCTGAATTATCGTCATTGATATTGTTATCGCAATAAATACCAGAAGTTATCGTGATATATTTTAAATCCCATATTGCCCATCCCTAACAAACATCAATGTTTGCGTTGCAGGTCATTTGAGCGCCTCGTCTCTGCAGCCAGCCGGACGCTCTCCGTATCTGCTGGCCACGTCTTGCTCAGACGGATCGGTTCGGTTCTGGAGGTGCAGCGCCGTCTCTGACCCCGATGGCTCTGCTGACCCGTCATACGTCTGGGAGGAGTGGCCTTTGCTTGTGGAGGAGGGCGAAGCCAGCAGCAGCGCTCTGAGCGTGTCCGGTCAGCTCATGGGTCTCAGCTGCTGTCACACCAGCAGAGTCGCAGTCGCGCACCGGAGCCACGAACCCATCATGCACATCAGCATCTTCCAGTGCGACTCCACCGGAGGCTCTCAGTGGATTCTGGAGCAGACGCTTAAAGTCTGCGGCGCATACAGCCCCAGTGCCAGCGACTGTGATAAAAGCCTGAGTAACGGCTGTTCAGTTAAGAGGCAGGTCCACTTAGACTGGGTTTCCAGAGAAGATGGCTCTCACATATTAACTGTAGGTCTAGGATCCAAACTTTACATGTACGGGGTGCTTTCTGGAACACCTCCAGATCTGGGTCTGTCCGATTGCAGTAAGGAGCGCAGCTGCTCTCGATTGGTTCTCCTCCGAGTGGTGGATCTGGTGTCGTCGGTTGAAGGTTCGCTACCCATCCCTGCCTCTCTATCTTGGGTGCGAGATGGCATCTTAGTAGTCGGGATGGATTGCGAAATGCACGTTTACTCCCAGTGGCAGCCGCCGGCTCCAGTCAAACTGTCGCGCACTGGTAGCGTGACGTCGGTGAAACAGGAGGGACTCAGTCCGAATCCTTCGAAAAAGACCCTCACCAGATCCATGACTAGTTTGGCTCAGAAACTCAGTGGAAAGAGAACCGTGTACGACCTCCCGGCCGAGATGGAGGATTCTGGGTTGTTTGAGGCGGCCTATCACCTGTTTCCTACTCTGCCCCAATATCACCCAGTGCAGCTGTTGGAGCTCATGGACCTCGGGAAGGTGCGCCGGGCCAAAGCCATCCTGTCCCATCTGGTGAAGTGCATTGCCGGGGAGATCGTGTCTATGAAGGACACTGCGATTAACCAGGAGCGGCGTCTGCGCTCGCTCACCATCAGCGCCAGCGGAAGCACCGCCCGAGACCCGAAGATGTTCAGCAAAGCTGAGAGCTCCGACTACACCGAGATCGACTCCATCCCGCCACTGCCTCTGCATGCGCTGTTAGCCGCCGACGAGGAGACCGCTCCTAGTGCCAAAGAACGATCGGAGAGCGTGAGCGCTCACGGCCAAAGTGACGCTTACAACGAGCTCTTCCAGACCGCCGGCGTCAGTGCGGATGACATGCACCCTTTTGATGGAGATGAGGAGGATGCAAACGCTAAAGTCATTGATTTGTCAAAGTACAGCCCTACGTTCTTCGGCTCCGAACATGCACAGGTGTTATCGGGACACCTGCTTCACTCCAGCCTGCCGGGCCTGACGCGGATGGAGCAGATGTCTCTGATGGCTCTGGCGGACACCATCGCTTCCACCAGCACCGACATTGGAGAAAGCCAAGGGAAAGGCCAAGGTCAGTGTCTTTAACTGATATAAGTGCAGTTTTCATTTGTAGGGACATCATTTGTGTTATGATAGAATGCACTTCCAGTGGTGGCCAAAATCATTAGAACACTAGTATTTCCAGCAGCTAAAAATGTGTTTAAGTCAGTTATTTCTATCGTTTGCTGTAGTGTGTCAGTAGGAAATATCAGTTTACATTTCCAAACATTAATTTGGCCATTAATTGTAATAATGCAGTGAGATTTGAGCTCTGATCTGATCATCATCAGTCTGTCTGGAGTCACATGAAGAAACAGAACAAACTGAGACAGACTCAATCCAGAAGAACTGATGCTTCGAGAAACCTCCTGCAAAGCTCCTGAGAAACTCTGCTCAAGTGCACCGAGGGCAAAAGCTGCTTTAAACACAAAGATGCTCACACCAAATGTTGATTTCATTTAGTTAATAGAAGCTAATTGATAAAGAAAATCTATTTATGACATTATTATTGACAGCATCCTCATTTCACAGCTTAAACTGCCTAAAACTTTTCACAGTTCTGTAGCTTTGCAGGTAGGTTTCTTAAGGCATCTTGGAGATTTTGGAGATTATTACAATTAATGGCAAAATTAAATGTTTGGAAATGTAAACTGATATTTTCTACTAACAAAAGAAAGCAAAAGATAGAAATAATTTAATTAAAACTATTTTTTTAGCTGGTGAATATACTAGTGTTATAATAATTCTGGCCACCACTGTATATGCCCCCAAAATTCAAGAGAAAAATGCCCCTATATGAGTTTTTGTCTCATATTTATATCATATGATGTAGTTAATCAATATCACATGAGCATCGAGTTCAATATCACACGAGTGCTGTTTTTGGCCCGAATAGCATGATACTGATTTTTTACAACAGTTAAAAAAAAGAAAGAAAAATAATTTAATATCGTGCAGAACTGTTGTGCATCTCTAAGCAGCACACAATTTCTGAACGATTCCACATTTTGAATGAATCGAGTGAATCGATGATTCAATGGGCTATTCATAAAGAGAGCCATTTACTTCGTTCCTGAATGAATCAGCCATTTGAACGAATCAAATGAATGAACGACTCAATTACTTATTCATTAAAGTGCCCCTATTATGGGTTATGAAAGGTTCATATTTTGGTTTTGGTTTCATGCAAGGTCAAAAAACACTTTCATTGTCTTATAATATGCATTTATTTTGACCTTACTTGCTCAACGACTCCCAAACGATTCACTCAACGATTCATTTTTCCAAACCCCTGCTTTGCGTGACGCTAATCTGCGGTGATTGGTCTGATTGGATCTCGCCTGTAAAGCCTGATAAAGCAGCGTTTGTGAGCGCAGTGCTGCTTTGTGTACAGCGTTACCGGGGAAACAGATACTTTACCGCTCCAAAAGCGGCACCTAGTGGCAAAGAATTAATTAGCATTTTCATTCAGACCAACCCGAAAAGACCAACAAGTGGGCGGGCAATATGCTAATGCTTCATGTTGACGTCAACATAGTCTCGCGTAGCCAGACCTTCAGACTGACGGCTGAAGGTCTGGAATTCATGGCAGCTATCACTGGCCAAGGCCCGCCCATGAGGCCGTTTGACCGACATGTCAACAAACCAATCACAGTTAGTTTCGTTCAGCGTCACGTTTCGGGGCATGGAAATGTCGCCACAATAACAGACCGGTGTATAAAACTCTCGGACATATTTTAAAGATTCTATGCCGCGAACTTTAAATATTTCACATACTTTTGAAACTCCAGCGTTTAGTTGATCCTGATAAGCGCTCGTCGTCACAGTTGTAAACACTACGGCAGGGGGAATGTTAAAGAACGTGACACGCAGGTCTCTCGGAAATCCTGTATAATTCAACCAATACGATGACAACTTCGACACTCCTGAAGTGTTTCCACTTTTGTGTCCCATATGCATCAGACGTTTGCCAACGGTCCGTGGGCGTGACGTCTGAGGCTGAGACTAACGTCAACAAAAATGTTTCACATACTTTTGAAAATCCAGCGTTTAGTTGATCCTGATAAGCGCTCGTCGTCACAGTTGTAAACACGACGGCTTTCTTCTTTCGTGAGGCGGTTTGGCGTAACGGCACCTTTGTTTCCAGGCGGAATGTTAAAGAACGTGACACGCAGGTCTCTCGGAAATCCTGTATAATTCAACCAATACGATGACAACTTCGACACTCCTGAAGTGTTTCCACTTTTGTGTCCCATATGCATGTGCGGTTCGCTTTCAGACGGCAAAGTTTCTAAATGGACCAAATTTGTTAATACAAGTCACGCGCGAGTAAACGGTTGTCTCATTGGTCAAAGTTCCAGTTTATTTTCCGGGGGATCACTGAGCTGTCACGGCTGTCA
>NW_015552529.1:28051-31143 GCF_001515605.1 Sinocyclocheilus anshuiensis | reverse complement strand
CGTTTCAATGATTCAGAGTTGACTCTTTCTTTTGAGAGACAATAACTTTATACACGGTGCACTTTCAGATTTGCAGGATGTTTTCATTCACTTAGGGTGCTTTCACACCTGTAGATCGATTGCTTTGTCCCGAAACAGGGATTAAAATTATTACAATGTTGCTTTTTATTCTTGGTGCGGTACGCTTTCACACGGCAAAGTTTCTAAACGGACCAAATTTGTTAATACAAGTCACGCGCGAGTAAACTGTTCTCTCATTGGTCAAAGTTCCACGGTTTATTTTCCGGGATTCCACTGAGCTGTCACACATGTCATCCGTCAGGATGGAACGATAACAGCTTCGCGGGCTTATTGTTGTTGTTGTTTTTTTGTAGCTGTCATTATAATAATTTATCATTTTGAGCAGGAGTCCAGGATTGATCGGGAAAACATTTTTAAAATGCACCTACTAGAAAGAAGAGCAATAAGACGGCATTATAAAATCAAAAAGTGCGCTTTTTTATTTTGAATGGCGAAGACGTGCTCACCCACAGACACTCACAGGTTCATTTTGAAGTATTAGCAAAACAACAAAGCTAATGCTTTTCACGGAACTTACGTAATTACCCATCATACATTGTGATATAGCCTGGTTCGTTGGTCCGTTAGATCGGATTGCTTTCTCACTACAACCGAACCGCTCCAGAGTTCGTTTTCAATCGAGCCGAGACCACCTCGTTCAGGCGATCTCGGACCGATTGTTTTGGTGCGGATCCGAGCGCGATTGCCGTGTTCACATATGCCCAAACGAACCGAGCTAAGGGGGGAAACCCGCCAGGTTCCGAAACAACGGGCCAGGTGTGAAAGCACCCTTAGAGCTGTGTTACACACTGCATGAAAGGTCATTTTCAAAAATCCATAATGGGGCACTTTAAGACATTTTACTGGCAGTTTTAGTTTTAAAGTGTCAGAGTGTTAGAGTGAAAAAAAAATCATTTTCACATATTAATAAAAAAAAAATCCATATTATTAAAAAAAATAATTAAAGGGTTAGTTCACCCGAAAATGAAAAAAGAAAATGAAAAAAAAAAATGTCATGCTTTTCTCATGTAACACAATAATGGCTTTAAATGATCTTTTGTGGGTAATTGCTCAGCCGCATTTGATGTATGATTAATATGTGATTAGATTAATTAATCGCCACATTGTATAATTGATTTACAGCCCTAGTTATGCTGTGATAAATCTTTCCTCAGGTGGAGAGACGCTGGATGAATGTGGGCTGAAGTTCCTGCTGGCCGTTCGCCTGCACACCTTCCTCCTCACGTCTCTGCCTCCGGCTCATCGCGCTCCGCTTCTCTGCCAAGGTAAGCGTTCAGATGGTGGGTCTGCATATTTCTGTAACTCTAAACAGTAGAGAATGCCTCAAAGAACACCAAGGTCATGGGTTTGATTCCCAGTGAAATGCATGCACTGGTAAAATGTGTACCTTGAGTGCAATTCCTTGCATAGACGTAATTGTAAATCTCAGCTATAATATGTTCTGTGGACTTCTGAGCTCAGTAACTCAGGTGCTGCTGGTCTACAGGACTGTCCACCTGCCACTACGCCTGGGCGTTCCACTCCGAGGCTGAAGAGGAGCTGCTCAACATGCTCCCAGCTCTGCAGAAAGGAGAGCCCGCGTGGCCCGAGCTGAGAGCCATGGGCATGGGCTGGTGGCTCAGGAGCACCAACAAGCTTCGCAGATGCATTGAGAAGGTTTGGCTAAACTGAGCCCATTTTCTGTGCATATTAGATGATGATGAGTAGATTTTGCCAAAATTGGCAGGATATATAATAATCCAGGATATTTCAGTAAATAACACACACATTCATGTTTTACTGTGTTGGAGTTGCATGCATTCTGCTGTGGAGTTATTAGGGGTCAAGCACCATAGTCATGTACTGTATCTGTTAGCTTTCCCTATATTGTTCTGCATTAGTCTGTGGCAGTCCGTAAACAGTTATTGAACCGTTCTCAAAATGGCAAATTTAGAGTTGTTTCCCCAAACTTTTAGAACTTTTAGCTTGTAACTGGTATATCATAACCTAACCTCAAGCATCAAATATTAAATATACATCAAATATACATAAATAATTTGTATCTCTGCAATGCTTCTGTATATTGACATACAACTTTGTAGGTGTTATTGTCACAGTGTGCACTATACATTTTAAAAGTTTATATATAATGCTAAATCTACTCATAATCTAGTCATAAACTCTCACACTGGTCAGCTCAGTCTGTAGCTGCTGCTTGTTTGATTATTCTTCTGTGCATCAGATGTATGTCTTCAGCCACGATATTCAGCGTCTTTGTTTGTCAGCACCTTGAGTTACATTGAGATGACTGAACAAAACTTAAACTTTAGTTATGCATTTATTTTTGTTAATTTTCTGTCTTATTTGTAGAGCATGGGCTTTATGAAGTCCAAACAAGTGTAATGATCAGTGATCCTCTATCTCCTACCAGGTAGCAAAAGCTGCTTATCAGAGAAACAACGACCCGTTAGACGCAGCCTTGTTTTATCTGGCCATGAAGAAGAAAGCTGTGGTCTGGGGACTGTACAGGTAACTACACACTCACACACACACACACACACACTCACTCACTCACTTATATACACACTCACACACACTGACACTCACACACACACACACACACACACAGGTTTGTTTTTGTGAAAAGTGGGGACTCTCCATAGGCGTAATGGTTTTTATACTGTACAGACCGTATATTCTATTGCCCTACACCAACCCTACCCCTAAACCTACCCCTCACAGGAAACTTTGTGCTATTTCAGATTTTCAATACACTCCATTCTGTGTGATTTATAAGCGTTTTGAAAAGTGGGGACATGGGGTAATGTCCTGAAAAGTCACCTTCTCCTTGTAATACCTATCATACCCTTGTCATTATACAAATTTATGTCCTCATTTGTCACAACACACACACACACTCTCTCTCTCTCACACACTCACACTCTCTCACACACACACACACTCTCTCTCTCTCACACACACGCAGACACACACACACTCTCTCTCTCACACACACACACACACACACACAC
>NW_015552529.1:7135-28016 GCF_001515605.1 Sinocyclocheilus anshuiensis | reverse complement strand
ACACACACACACACACACTCTCTCTCACACACACACTCACTCACTTATATACACACACACACTTGTCAGCGAGGCTTCAGTCCACTGAGAGCTCCTGTGTGTTGAAGGTCCCATCATAACGTGAAGATGACGGCGTTCTTCAGCAATAACTTCAGTGAAGACCGCTGGAGGAAGGCAGCGCTGAAGAACGCTTTCTCTCTGCTCGGAAAGCAACGTTTCCAGCATTCAGCGGCTTTCTTTCTGTTGGCCGGATCCCTGAAAGATGCTGTTGAGGTACATTTGCATCTGTTCTGTTTATGTTCTTCTCTGAAACCTTCCTGTCATGAACTTCTGAAACAAGAAGGAAAGTATAATCATCAGGATTACAGTCTTTAGTCGTCCTATCAGTTCTCATGATCTGTCGGTTTTACTCGCTCGATCAGGTTTGTATAGAGAAGATGCAGGACCTTCAGCTGGCTCTGGTGGTCTGTCGGCTGTACGAGTCTGAGTTCGAGATGTCCTGCAGCTACAAGCGAATCCTGCAGAGGCATGTGTTGGGTCAGGATCACCAGATCGCGGCCCATCAGGACCCTTTCTTACGCAGCATGGCGTACTGGGTCTTAGATGACTACAGCAGGGCTTTGGACACGCTGCTCGAGCCCAATGCAGACACGTCACATGAAGGTGAGAGCTTCACAGAGATCAACAGGAGAATAATGCAATCAATTATTGAAACTCATAGGGCTACATAATCATGATTTATGCTTCTCTTGATTTACTAAGCATAAACATCGGCTATACTTGCCAGCTGGTTATTTATCCTTACAACGTTTCAGTTTCAGCTATAAAGCAGCTTTACAGAAGACAATAGTGTCATTATTTGAATCAATTCAGCTCAGTGTTGATTCAGTTCAGTTCAATCGCAGTGTTCATTTTGTAAAATTCATCAACTATGAAATGAATTCAATTTCAGCTATAAAGCAGCTCTACAGAAGACGGAGTCATTATTTTGATAAATTCAGATCAAGTCAGTTCAATGTTGATTTAGAGTGTTAATGTTGTAAAATTCATCAGTTATAAAATAATTTCAGTTTCAGCTGTGAAGCAGCTCTACGGAAGACAATAATGTCATAATTCAGCTCAATTCCGTTAAATGTTGATTCATTTCAGTTCAATAACAGTGTCAAAGTTCATCAATTATAAAACGAATTTGATTCTGCGATTCTGAATTTGAAATTCGATTCAGCTGTGAAGCAGCTCTACAGAAGAAAATAGTGTCATTCGGATCAATTCAGCTCAGTGTTGATTCAGTTCAGTTTAATAACAGCATAAAGGCTTGTTCACACCGGGACGAGTATCGCGCGCAATTATCGACGACGTTTAACGCCTCGTTACTAAACAAAGGGCACCAATGTGAGTGTGCACACCGACGCGCAAAACGCGAGGCGTAAAAGCGTAATTTTTTAAAAACCGCCTCGGGCTCGTTTTTTTGGTTTGACGCGCCGCGTTAAAAACTGGCCGACCAATGCCGCATTTGTTCACGTGCCTGGAGCTGCTGAAGTTACAGTAAAACACGACTTGGAGTCTTGCCGAGCACACATTGATACCTAACGATGAAGAGGAGGTAAGTAGACCAAGAAGATGTATCGAGGCAAGATGAATGTAGAGCTGCTGGTCTCATTGGTGTCTGAACACAAAGGGCTAGCGACAGCGACTACAAAAATCTCGATAAGAGGGAGGTGTTATGGAGAGGAATTGCAGATCAAATAGGATTCGATGTGTATTTCTGGTATTTCTGGTATTCATTAAGCGCCATCTAATGTCAGGGAGTGAATTTGCACGTTCACTCGGCTCATCGCCTGCGAAAATCGCTTGGGTATGAACACAAAAGACAAGACGCGTCGATAAACGTCGGCGATAATCGTCCGGTGTGTACGAGGCTTTAATGTTGAAAAATTCATCAACTATGAAATTAATTCAGTTTCAGCTGTGACGCTGCTCTACAGAAGACGATGGAGTCATTATTCAGATCAATTCAGTTCTAGTTTTGTTCTCATCTGATAGGGTCAGTGCAGTTAAATCGAAAATATTACTGAATATTAAAGGATAAGTTCACTTTCAGAATAAAAATATCCTGATAATTTACTCACCCCTGTGTCATTCAATATGTTCATGTCTTTCTTTCTTCAGTCGGAAAGAAATTACGTTTTTTGAGGAAAACTTTCCAGGATTTTTCTCCATAAAGTGGACTTCAATGGGGATCAACGTGCTGAAGGTCCAAAGTGCAGTTTCAGTGCAGGTTCAAAGAGCTCTACAGGATCCCAGTCGAGGAATAAGAGTCTTATCTAGAGAAAATGTATACACTTTTTAACCACAAATGCTCGTCTTGCTCAAGCTCTGCGATGCGCATGCGTACTCGGTGTACTCCGGTTCAAAAAGTTAGGGTAGAAAAACTCCATCTCATTTTCGTCCGACACCGTCGGTGGAAGCACCAACCCATTGTTTTCAAAGTGAACATGTAAAGAAGGCCAAATGCCATTTACAATAAAGGTAAAACAATGATGTGGGACGATTTTGAAGTTGGAGATGAAAATGAAACAACTTTCTGAACCAGAGTACACGTGTGCATCGCAGAGCTAGAGCAAGACGAGCATTTGTGGTTAAATGTATACATTTTATTTATTTTTTTTTTAGAAAATGAGCTATGATTTCTCTAGATAAGACTCTTATTCCTCGGCTGGGATCCTGTAGAGCTCTTTGAAGCTGCACTGAAACTGCATTTTTAACCTTCAACCCGTTGATCCCCATTGAAGTCCACTATATGGAGAAAAATCCTGGAAAGTTTTCCTCAAAAACCTTAGTTTCTTTGTGACTGAAGAAAAAAAGACATGAACATATTGGATGACACGGAGGTGAGTCAATTATCAGGAGATTTTTATTCTGGAAGTGAACTAATCCTTCAATCCGAACTAAGCAAACCAAAGGTGACAGCGGTAGAGCCTTTATTCTAAGAGATTTTTGTTTTCCTCCTAATGTGCTTCCAGAACTGAATGTTACTGACAGGACTTGATCTCTTTCAGGAACCGGATCATCTCCCTGTAGTCCTGATGTTTTTAACTTCTACACCTACCTCCGCACACACCCGCTGCTGCTGCGGCGTCACTTCGGCTCCTGTGATAAAGCTAAAGTGGGTCTGACCGCTGAAGGCCGCGCCATCAGCCTCACAGAGAGGAGGCTCTTCTTCACCGCCGCTTATGCACACTTACAGGCTGGCTGCCCCATGCTGGCTTTAGAGGTGCTCTCCAAAATGCCAAAGGTCGTGAAGCGCTCAAAGCCGTGCGAGAATTCGCCCGAGTCGTCGAGCGAGCACAAAGACCAGGCCTCGGCTCCGTGGCTGGCTCTCAATGGCTTGGAGAGGTCCGTGTCCTCGCTCTCGTCTCCCAGAGAGGACAGCCAGTCGGACTCTGTGCTCAGTTTCGACTGGAGCCAGCCGTCTGTCACCCTGCAGGACGAGCCTCTGGATCTCAAGTGGGACAGCGATAAAGACGACTCGGACGAGGAAGAATCAGGCCTGGCGATGAAGACTATCCGTCCGGAGAAAGACAACAGCGCTCCGGAAGCGACATCCACCCCCAGAGATCACGGTAGGGCTGTCAAAATGCATCTAAATTCGAATTTTGCACTTAAATATTATCCATTTTCGAATTTAAAAGGCATAATTTCAGTTAGGGGGAAAACTGCCTGAGGCCACAAGAGGGTGCATCAAGCAAAATATTATTACTGCACGTTTCTTCAAAGCAATAAAATAACATGACTATCTTTGAAAGAGTGCATGTGCAAATATGTATTTGCTTAAACAATTATAAACAAAACAGCATCATGTATGCATAGTTGAATACAAATGGATGAAAGCCAATCACAGAGTACTTTTTCATTTAAAAACACGAGATCTGTCAAAGAAAACAGCCATAAAGTGTCAAGACATGTTTTTTTAAAAGTTGAACTTTAATTTTACATGGCTTTCTAAACATGTGGCTCTCTTGTGCGAGACGCGAGTGCAACGCTGATAGATGTCCCTCTAGAAAGTGTGCAAAATATGCATTCTGTGTGAACGGCTTGGTTTCAGTTTTGACGTAAACATTTACATTTACAGTGATTTAGCAGACGCTTTTATCCAAAGCGTCTTACAAAGTAGAAGCAATCAGACCAACGAGAGAGTGACAAGTCTCAGTTAGTCTAGCACAGTGCACATAGCAAGGTTTTTTTTTGTTTTTTTTTTATAAATTAGACCAAAATTGAGATGTTTTTTTCAAAGTTGAACTTGCATTCATTTTACATGGCTTTCTAAACATGCGGCTCTTTTGTGTGAGACGTGAGTGCAACGGTGATAGATGTCCCTCTAGAAAGTGTGCAAAATATGCATTCTGTGTGAACGGCTTGGTTTCAGTTTTGACGTAAACATTTACATTTACAGTGATTTAGCAGACGCTTTTATCCAAAGCGTCTTACAAAGTAGAAGCAATCAGACCAACGAGAGAGTGACAAGTCTCAGTTAGTCTAGCACAGTGCACATAGCAAGGTTTTTTTTTGTTTTTTTTTTATAAATTAGACCAAAACGAATAGAATTGAATAGGCTATTATGCTTTTTTTTTTTTTTTGAGCAAGGTGCTGCTGTCAGGGGAGTCCAAAGATAATTACGTCATCATTAGGGTTGCAGAATTAACTTCAGAAATGGAAAATAAGTGACAATTTATGTACAATTATTCTTAAAAGAATTTTAATATCATACTACAAAAAATGTCATCGGCCTGAGTAAATTGTACTGTTAGAGAATTGTGACTTCACAAGTAGTGTAGGTGAAAATACTTTGAAATTACATACATACGTCATCACTGCACTGTATTGGCCACATCTATGCTTCCATGAGCATTTCCAGTGCACAAAAAGTTGTTTGTAGTGTAAAAAGGTTCTTTAGATGATTAAAATGCTCTACACACTAAGAAAAAATAATTATTTTAAGAACTGAAAGGTTCTTCAATACCACAAAAGTGGTGGAACAACAGCACACTACAACAAATTGCCCGCATTGATGCACAGAGATGTCAGAGATCCACACAACTCTAGTTTAAACCAATGCAAAGACATTTTTATCGCTCATAATTTCTGGAGAGAAAAAGCGCAGATACTGGACAAGGCTTAAACTTTCTAGTGCTTATGTGTTCATGCACGTGGATTCACCTCAGAACTAGGGTTGGGTATTGTTTGAATTTTATCAATTCCAATTCCGATAATCGATTCCAATTCTTATCAATTCCCAGTTTCAATGTGGTTAATAAAAGTCAAACATTTATTCTGTGTCTCTTTTTGCAAAACATTTAATTGCTGCTGAATAATACCATGAACAAAAATCGATTAAACTTGATTAAGAGCTGTTTGTGTGCAAAATAGAGCTGCATGATTCTGGATAAATTGAGACTTTATTTTTTTTGTAGATCTCTCACAATTCTGAATAAAAATATTAGACAACTAAACAAAATCTCATGGAATTTATTAATGGAATGATTCAATCAGTGCGTTTACATGCACCCTCTTAATGCGATTATAATGAGATTTTGATAATATTGCAATTAAACTTTATTTAATGTAAACGCAAAACATCGATCTAAATGCGATTAAGCTCATAATTGCAGCAAGCATAATCATATTAACATAGGTGGCGTACACCGATTTTAATTGAAACATACAGACATGTGTAAACACATTAATCGCATTATTGCCGCTCTGACCAAAGTGCGCATGCACTCGTGACAAACATGAATGACGTGACACGCACCTGTAATAATACGCAGATTAGAAACGATGGCATTCTGGGGAAAACATGACTCGCTGCCACCAGTCTCTGTTCCTTACCCTCATCCAGACGCAGCGTAGGCAAACGAATTCCATCACATTTCTATGGCGCCGAAAAAGCATGGAATACAACCATACAAAAGTGTTTTGCATTAGACGTAAATAAATTAAAACAGCGGCCAGTAACACACCTGCTCATTTGTGCTGAGCAGTGAATAATGGCAGTAAAATATTAACTTTTAGCGATCAATAAGAATAATGGAAATTGCATGTAAACGGGAGTGAAGAGCTTTGCTCTTGACATGTAAACATCATAATGCGATTAAGACCTTTCTCTGATTATTGGAAGTAATCGCATTATTTGTGTGCATGTAAACGTAGTCAAAGATTTACTTGTTTTATTACTGGATGAATCAGTGTATTTGAATTAATCTCTTGAATGAATGATTTAAAGACAATTAAATTTTTAACAGCCACTTTTCACCACCTAAAAAAAGATGCACACACAGGAATTGATAGGTGGAATTGAAATTGAAATTTTACAACAAGTATTCGATTCCTAACCTTAAGTACAGTGTTGCCAAGTCCGCTGTTTTCCCGAGGAATTGGGCTACTTTAACACTGTTGTTTTTGATGTCCGTGGGTCGAAGCGACCCCAATATCGTCATATTTAGCCCCTGGAATGTGAATTTACCAGGGGAAACCCGGACAAAGCACGTGTATTTTACACCCCGGAACGTTATTTTTAACAGGGGACCCCCCTCGAAACGCGATTGGGCTAGTTTTGAGTAGCAATTGGGCGGGTTTTATTGTGAAAACCTGGCAACCCTGCTTAAGTATCCGTTTCTGGAATTGATTTTCGATTCCTGACCCTACTCGGAACTAGGGATGGACATTCCAAGCAAAAATAATGTTTGAAAATCACTGGGTATTATTCGATTATTTTTCGAAAATCGCACCCCTCCCCCGAATGCACGCACAAATCCCCATAAACCGAGAGAGACGGGATTCACGCTTTCAATCTGTATGATAAACTGTTTAATTCAGAAGATAGGCTACCTTAACTCAAGTCATATAATGATTGTAACTTGCTGAAACATTAATATAATAAACATAACTGAATGACGGCACTTATTAACATAACAGTCCGTCGATTAGCATAAATCAACTGCTCATAAGGCTAGGACATTTCCATTTCCAAACATGGAACCCCTAAAGGGAAGAAAAATATACTTCAATATATTCTGTCGCAATTATATCGTTGGGTAATTATACTGTCTATAAACTGCGGGCATCAGGGAGCCATTATTAATATGCTGGGCATTGAAATCACTTATGAACGCGCGCTTGTTTTTTACTTTCACTTTTGAGATTCGCGATCACACACGGAGCAGTACTTACCACACATTTTACAAGATTACATGCTTGTCAGTGGTGCTCAGGATCTGCAAATCATTCGCCATCATCCTATCAGTCATCTCTCCTTACTCTGTTTATGTGGTAAGTGAAATGTTATGTACTGTAATGTAACAGGCTACCTCTAGCAAGCGGCTAACCGTGTCCCTTTAGTGGCTCCGTAGAACGCGTTAGGTGCGTTATTGGCAGCGCCACATGAACGCGTCACCACCGTATCAGCACGGAAAACATGGGGACATTTTTTAAGACAATAATCGCACAACCTATTCGATATTCTATAATTAAATCAACTAATCGAATATTAGAAAATCGTGACCCATCCCTACTCAGAACTGAAGTCTACTTTCAATGTTTTTGCATTCGAATGTGGATTTTAATTAAAAAATTAGATGAGTATTCGAAATTCAAATTTTTATTTGACAGCCGTAGATCACGGCGCGGACGATTCGCCCGCGCTGACCGAGGACATCCTCGCCGCGCAGCTGAAGTTCAGCTCCTGTCTGAAGATCCTCACCACGGAGTTACGGACGCTGTCCACGGGATACGAGCTGGATGGAGGGAAGCTGCGGCATCAGCTGTGTCACTGGCTGGAGCGAGCCGTGGCGGCGCTGCAGAGATGCTGCGGATACAACCCCTTCCTCCAGCACCTGCCCGAGGGCATCTCGGCCGACCTGAGCCAGGTGGAGGATCTGGAGGAGCGGGGCGCGGCGGAGCAGGCCCGAGAGCTGCAGCACCGACGCAGACTGTGGCTGAAGAGGAACCAGCCGCTGCTGCGCATCTTCCTCAGCTACTGCAGCCTACACGGCTCTCACGGAGGAGGACTGGCCTCCGTCAGGATGGAGCTCATTCTGCTGCTGCAGGAGTCCCAGCAGGTAACACGCTCGTTTGGATTGAATCACTTGAATCGGATCTTAAAGGGTTAGTTCACCCAAAAATTAAAATTAGCCCATGTTTTACTCCCCCTCAAGGCATCCTAGGTGTATATGACTTTCTTCTTCCAGACGAATCCAATCGGAGTTACACTACCGGTCAAAAGTTTGGGATCAGAACGATTTTTAATGTTTTTTACAGGAGTCTCTTCTGCTCATCAAGGCTGCATTTATTTGATCAAAAATACAGGAAAAAATGTAATATTGTGAATACTAATATAACGTTTTTCTATTTTAATATACATTAAAATCTAATTTATTTCTGTGATGCAAAGCACTGTGATGCAAAGCATCATAACTCCAGTCTTCAGTGTCTCATGATCTTCAGAAATCATTCTAATATGCTGATTTATTATCAGAGCTGGAAACTGTTGCTGCTTCATATTTGTTTGGAAGCTGTGATACTTTTTTCAGGATTCTTTGATGAATAAAAAGTTAAAAAGAAGAGCATTTATTTAAAATATAAATATTTTCTAACAATATACACTACAGTTCAAAAGTTTGGGGTCAGTAGATTTTTATTCTTTCTTTTTTTTGAAAGAAATTAAAACTTTTATTCAGCGAGGATGTGTTAAATTGATAAGAAGTGATAGCAAAGATTTATATCGTTAGAAAAGATTTATATTTCGAATAAATGCTGTTCTTTTTAACTTTTTATTCCTTAAAGAATCCTGAAAAAAGTATCAGTTTCCAAAAAACACAACTGTTGCAACATTGATAATTCTAATAATAAATCAGCATATTAGAATGACTTCTAAAGATCATGTGACACTTTATACTGGAGTAATGATGATGGAAATTCAGCGCTGCATCACAGAAATAAATTATATTTTAAAGGATATTAAAATAGAAACCATTATTTTATATTCTAATAACATTTTGCAAGATTACTGTTTTTTTCTGTATTTTTGATCAAATAAATGCAGCCTTGATGAGCTGAAGAGACTTCTTTAAAAACATTACAACTCTTACTGATCCCAAACTTTTGACCGGCAGTGTATATTAAAAATGATCCTTGCTCTTCCAAGCGTTGGAATGGGAGTAGATGGGTGTTTTTGTTCAACAGTCCAGAAGAAGTCAAATAAAGCGCATGCATCCATAATAAGACATACCTCACACGCAGTGTTGGGTGTAATGCATTACAAAGTAATTAATTACTGTAATTTAATTACATTTCCCTTGAAAAAGTAAAGTAAGGGATTGCTCTTAATTTTTCTGTAATTTAATTACTGTTACTTCTGATGTAATTGTATTAAATACTGCATAGACTATAGAATAATTCTATTTAAAACAATAGTGGATTTAACATCTCATATTAAAATGTGTGTTTAATGTAACCTTCTCCCTTTAAACACTTTGGACAGTTCAAGAATAATTTATTCAATTTTATATTATGTATTTAAAAGAATGAAAAGAGCAGTTTTATGTTGTTCAACTGGTTAAGTTAAACAATACAAGGATAGACATGAAAACATTTTTAATTCTTTCAAATACAAAATTGCTTAAATTAAGAAACTAATAAGTAATGCAATACTTTTAAGAGAGAGTAATTAGTACGGTAATCTAATTACACTGTTGAAGGTGTAATTAGTAACTAGTGTGTAATTAGTAATTAATTACTTTTTTTTTGTAAGAAAAATCCACGTACAACAGTTAGCAGAAGTGAGAGAAAAGTGTTTATAACATTTTAAATATGAATATTTTTCTGACAAAAACACATGAATTCGCTACAGGAGGCACATTTTATTATGGATGCATGCGCTTTATTTGACTTCTTTTGGACTGTTGAACAAAAACACCCATCTACTCCCATTCTAACGCTTGGAGCCAGGATAATTTTTTTTAATATACACTGCCGGTCAAAAGTTTGGGATCAGTAAGAGTTGTAATGTTTTTAAAGAAGTCTCTTCAGCTCATCAAGGCTGCATTTATTTGGTCAAAAATATATTTGCAGCGCATGTGCTGTCAAACTGATGAAGATGTTTTCTTAATTTGCTGGTGCTTTTTCTACTTGCACGTGTTTTCTGAAGTTGCAGCGCTTGAGCTCTCTGAGCCACCGTAGTTTCTGTCTCCCGGCTGCAGCTGTTGCACGTGAATTATGTTTTCTCTGTCTCTCATCAGGACGACAGTCTGCAGATCTCCGTTCCCGCTCCGCAGCCCCTGTCTGTTCCTCTTTTCCTGGCGTGGACCGCCAGCTCCAAAACAGTGGTGGCCAATCCCATAGTGCACCTGACCAACCTCACGCATGACATACTGCACACCATCAACGCTCTGGACGCGCCTCCGCACCCGGATATCGTCAACAACGAGGTGAAGCGTGGCTCATCAGAACGAGGTAGGGGTGGAACGGTTCTTGGTAAAAAATCGAACCGTATGGTTCTCCACACACGGTCCGGCACGCGCTAGGACCGCGGTTCAACTTAAATCTGACAACGCATCTGTTACATGTTTTGCGATAACACGTAAAACAAACAGGGTTCGGCTAATATATGTTTCTGTTGATGGATGCGCATTCTGGCTTCCCAATACATTACAACAACAGCGATGGAAAAAAAACGTGGACAAACCATTCACTCTTGTTCAATGCGAATGCCGTATGCTGGAATATGAGCATTTATTCCGTCATCACCCGAGTGAGAAGATTTGTGCGTGCGCTCATCCGAAGCACCTCAGAACGCGCGCAAATATTAAGCTCTCTCTGAAGTATTGTTTAAATGGACAAATTCACACAAAAATTGTCAAAATGCCCGTTTTGGTAAGTATCCTATAGCAGACACAGCCGGCTGATCTGTATCAGTGCATTCTCTTAAAGTGACAGCACTTTCTTAATATTAATCAAACAGCAACAACAAAGAAATCACTCACTGCTCTTGATTGAATAGCTTTTGTAACTTTAATAAAGATTCATCTTTAATTTATACAGTCAAATATGCAATGCTGTTTTACATTTCATTACTTTATTCAATTTCTGTACCTGAAAACTAATGTTATACCTAACTAAAAAAATCTGAAAATCACTGTTTATTTTATTTGTATCTTTACTCTATTGTATTTATTTGTGCTGTTGCTGGTAGTTAGATAGATTATTCTTTTTTTATTTTTTTTTATTTGACAGTATAGTTTTTGCCTAAACATAGCGCATACCGAAACCGTGACTCTAAAACCGTGATACGAACCGTGAGTAAGTTGAACCGTTGCACCCCTAGAACGAGGTGTCGTTATTGTCGTGATTGGTCTTCTAACACGTCTTCCTTCTGTCTCAGATCTACGTGATGCACACGCTAGCGGCTTCCCTCTCCGCCTGCATCTATCAGTGTCTCTGTGACGGACACAGCTACAGGTGGGTGTGTCTGTCGGCCTCATGATGACCCCGTGACCTCTGCCCTTGTCACTGATTTGATTCTTTGTTATGGAACGCTTCTCTTCATTTGCAACTTTTTGTGACAAGTGCTGGCAAAATGAGTCGCGGTGAGCAAATTTACAAAAATTTGTTATTTTTATTTTAAGACCTTCTAAAATGATGCATGGTTTGTTGCAACCGGACGAAAAATGACTGAGCTGCACCTGTTTTAAGTTGATAGAGTCAGCAAAGTCAAATTTGTGAAAAATTGAGTCATAGTTTTCTGAAGGTTCCAAAGCAAAATCACAGAGCAACATTGCATCTTTTCCTCCAGTTCTTTTCTTAATAATATATGTGGCCCTGGAGCACAAAAGCAGTGTTAAGTCGCTGGGGTATATTTGTAGCAATAGCCAACAATACATTGTATGGGTCAAAATTATACATTTCTCTTTTATGCCAAAAATCATTAGGATATTAAGTAAAGATCATGCTCCATGAAGATATTTTGTAAATCTCCTACCGTAAATATATCAAAAATAAATTTTTGATTAGTAATATGCATTGCTAAGAACTTCATTTGGACAACTTTAAAGATGATTTTCTCAATATTTAGATTTTTTTGCACCCTCAGATTCCAGATTTTCAAATATGGTCCTATCCTAACAAACCATACATCAATGGAAAGATTATTTATTAATATATTTATTATGATGCATAAATCTCAATTTCAAAAAATTGACCCTTATGACTGGTTTTGTGCTCCAGGGTCACAATTACTATATTAATAATCAAAATATAGCTTTTTTATTTTATCTTTGTTATTATAAACAAGAACAGACAGAACAAAAAAAAAAAACAGTAAAACAAATATAAGAAAGAAACAAATAATGCATTACCTTTTTAATTTCACTTCTAAACAAAAGCATTCAAGTCAGAAAAACTAATAATTACATGTAAAAAATCCCTTTATTATTGATTATTAAAACTACAAAAGCAGTTCAATCAAGAGTAGTGAGTGATTCCCTCTTTTATTATAATATTAATGCGACAGACGGCCTATATATTAAGACCTACTGTAATGCATGGATCTAATGTTACACATCAGATGTTTTTCCCCAAACGTTCACTTCAGACAGAACAGATATGTTTGCATGAATACTTAAATACTGTGCTTCAGTGTATATGTGTATATTTATCGGGATCGCACAGATCGGTACTCCTCTCAGAAAACGTACAAATAAAGTTGATTTTAGATGTTTAATTACTATTTGGAGCATTGGGATCGCTAGAAGAGTGCTTAATGAACTCATTTTTGTAAAAACCTCAAATTCGACTAAAATTGACATTTTTCACTTTTTTTGCATGTAGCTCAAAATGACACCGTATGCATTCACACTCATTCTGCCAGCACAGCTCACATTTGTGTGTCTTGTAATCGCTCAGTCTGATAATGAGCGGATGACCCATGAATGTGATGCTCATGTGATGTGTGGCATTTACAGATGAAAGTGGTTTTTGGCTTTCTTTATGAATGCCCTTCTTTGGACAGTAAATGAATAGAGACCAGAGAGAGCGAATGAGATTGAAGAGATGCGGGTTTGTGATGGATGAACTAAGCCTTTTAAAGTCATCATGAAATGAAAATCCATTTTCTAAATGCATGATATAGATCTTACTATGAGCAATCTGTGCATGTTTCATTTTTACAAATGTTCTGAGCTCGTAATGTATAATCTAGATATCATAACTGGATCTTCTCTCTGGTGATGCAGGATTTCTTCAATCATTCAGTCTGCTTAAACTCCACCCCTCCATTCTAACGCCGAGCTCCGCCTCCACCATTGAGCACCACGCCCACTTCTTAACATCCAATCAACAACTAACGTATAGAAACAAGTTCCGCCCCACATTTATGCTTTTTCGATAATCCACTTCACTCGGATGTCAATACAGAAAAAAGATCTGTTGAAGCTTGTTTCATCGTGACTTTAAAAAGCATTATTATTATTATCCTTTTTTTTTTATTTAACAATTATTAAAAAATGAATCATTGAGTCACTCGATTTGTTCAAAACCGTTGATTCATTCAGAAACGAAGCAGGTGACTGTCTTTATGAATGAGTCACTGAATCACTAGCTGTTTCCATCTACCTATTTTTATGCGCATTTTGGAATATCGCATAAAAAAACGCTGGATGGAAACGCCACATTTGAGTAGGATAAACTTTTTATGCGATAAGAAAAATGTGCATAAACTATGATGAAAACACGTTTACCAAATAAATTCCTCCATGCGCTATGAGACGGAATAACTTGACTAACCAGCAAACTGATCTCGTTGCACAGCATCTGAAATTTTGTTCTGTTCGTTCTGAAATGCATGAGCAAAATCTGTCATCAAAGTATTTCTGTATAATTGTCTTACACGACTGCGTTCCCAAACAGCAAAAATCCACCTCCGAAAGCATTGACAGCATTTATTGTGTTTCGTCTGCTCGCTCTTGAGCCGCAAGTCATTTATTATATATGAAAATTATTATATTCAGTGGCTTCTCCTAGTTTTCTTAGTGATATATAGTGCCAGTTTATCAGGAAGTGATGATTTTGTTCTCTTTGACTCGTTAGATGGAAGCGGTGCTTTATTCGCAAATGTTTCATGCGATATTCTAGTTTTGAGCATAAGTTAAATTCAAATCTTTGGATGGAAACATAGCTACTCGATTTTAAACGTAGCTATTTGATTTGTTCAAAACCATGGATTCAAATCCAAAATCCAATCCAAATGAACGCCCTAATTCTAATATGTATGTTTTTCCTCAGCCATGTGAATCCCGTCACGGGCATCACCTACCAGAGCGTCCTGCTTACCCATCAGCCCCCGGTGAGGAGCGTCAGCATCGAGGAGGCCATCCTGCCCAACACCTCTCCTGCGCAGTGGCCTGGTAAAGCACCATGACCTCTGACCCCTGAGCTCATCGTCAGACTCCAGACTTACCTGTGTGTCTGTGCAGGTGTGAGCGTCCTGATGCGGCTGCTGAGCGCGTCCGGAGACGAGAACCAGCCCGGTCTGCCTGTGCTCCTGTGTGAGATCCTGACCGCCGTCATCCTCAGCCTCTTCGTCCACGGTCTGGCCACTCACTCCAGCCACGAGCTCTTCCGCATCGTCGCTCAATATGCATTGCTAAGAACTTCATTTGGACAACTTTAAAGATGATTTTCTCAATATTTAGATTTTTTTGCACCCTCAGATTCCAGATTTTCAAATATGGTCCTATCCTAACAAACCATACATCAATGGAAAGATTATTTATTAATATATTTATTATGATGCATAAATCTCAATTTCAAAAAATTGACCCTTATGACTGGTTTTGTGCTCCAGGGTCACAATTACTATATTAATAATCAAAATATAGCTTTTTTATTTTATCTTTGTTATTATAAACAAGAACAGACAGAACAAAAAAAAAAAACAGTAGAACAAATATAAGAAAGAAACAAATAATGCATTACCTTTTTCATTTCACTTCTAAACAAAAGCATTCAAGTCAGAAAAACTAATAATTACATGTAAAAAATCCCTTTATTATTGATTATTAAAACTACAAAAGCAGTTCAATCAAGAGTAGTGAGTGATTCCCTCTTTTATTATAATATTAATGCGACAGACGGCCTATATATTAAGACCTACTGTAATGCATGGATCTAATGTTACACATCAGATGTTTTTCCCCAAACGTTCACTTCAGACAGAACAGATATGTTTGCATGAATACTTAAATACTGTGCTTCAGTGTATATGTGTATATTTATCGGGATCGCACAGATCGGTACTCCTCTCAGAAAACGTACAAATAAAGTTGATTTTAGATGTTTAATTACTATTTGGAGCATTGGGATCGCTAGAAGAGTGCTTAATGAACTCATTTTTGTAAAAACCTCAAATTCGACTAAAATTGACATTTTTCACTTTTTTTGCATGTAGCTCAAAATGACACCGTATGCATTCACACTCATTCTGCCAGCACAGCTCACATTTGTGTGTCTTGTAATCGCTCAGTCTGATAATGAGCGGATGACCCATGAATGTGATGCTCATGTGATGTGTGGCATTTACAGATGAAAGTGGTTTTTGGCTTTCTTTATGAATGCCCTTCTTTGGACAGTAAATGAATAGAGACCAGAGAGAGCGAATGAGATTGAAGAGATGCGGGTTTGTGATGGATGAACTAAGCCTTTTAAAGTCATCATGAAATGAAAATCCATTTTCTAAATGCATGATATAGATCTTACTATGAGCAATCTGTGCATGTTTCATTTTTACAAATGTTCTGAGCTCGTAATGTATAATCTAGATATCATAACTGGATCTTCTCTCTGGTGATGCAGGATTTCTTCAATCATTCAGTCTGCTTAAACTCCACCCCTCCATTCTAACGCCGAGCTCCGCCTCCACCATTGAGCACCACGCCCACTTCTTAACATCCAATCAACAACTAACGTATAGAAACAAGTTCCGCCCCACATTTATGCTTTTTCGATAATCCACTTCACTCGGATGTCAATACAGAAAAAAGATCTGTTGAAGCTTGTTTCATCGTGACTTTAAAAAGCATTATTATTTTTTTCCTTTTTTTTTTATTTAACAATTATTAAAAAATGAATCATTGAGTCACTCGATTTGTTCAAAACCGTTGATTCATTCAGAAACGAAGCAGGTGACTGTCTTTATGAATGAGTCACTGAATCACTAGCTGTTTCCATCTACCTATTTTTATGCGCATTTTGGAATATCGCATAAAAAAACGCTGGATGGAAACGCCACATTTGAGTAGGATAAACTTTTTATGCGATAAGAAAAATGTGCATAAACTATGATGAAAACACGTTTACCAAATAAATTCCTCCATGCGCTATGAGACGGAATAACTTGACTAACCAGCAAACTGATCTCGTTGCACAGCATCTGAAATTTTGTTCTGTTCGTTCTGAAATGCATGAGCAAAATCTGTCATCAAAGTATTTCTGTATAATTGTCTTACACGACTGCGTTCCCAAACAGCAAAAATCCACCTCCGAAAGCATTGACAGCATTTATTGTGTTTCGTCTGCTCGCTCTTGAGCCGCAAGTCATTTATTATATATGAAAATTATTATATTCAGTGGCTTCTCCTAGTTTTCTTAGTGATATATAGTGCCAGTTTATCAGGAAGTGATGATTTTGTTCTCTTTGACTCGTTAGATGGAAGCGGTGCTTTATTCGCAAATGTTTCATGCGATATTCTAGTTTTGAGCATAAGTTAAATTCAAATCTTTGGATGGAAACATAGCTACTCGATTTTAAACGTAGCTATTTGATTTGTTCAAAACCATGGATTCAAATCATCCAAATGAACCAAATGAACGCCCTAATTCTAATATGTATGTTTTTCCTCAGCCATGTGAATCCGTTCACCTACCAGAGCTACCAGAGCGTCCTGCTTACCCATCAGCCCCCGGTGAGGAGCGTCAGTGCCCAACTCCTCTCCTGCGCAGTGGCCTGGTAAAGCACCATGACCTCTGACCCCTGAGCTCATCGTCAGACTCCAGACTCACCTGTGTGTCTGTGCAGGTGTGAGCGTCCTGATGCGGCTGCTGAGCGCGTCCGGAACCAGCCACCAGCCCGGTCTGCCTGTGCTCCTGTGTGAGATCCTGACCGCCGTCATCCTCAGCCTCTCGGTCTGGCCGAAGCAACGCAACATTGTAATGCATTACTTGTAAAAGTAACTTTCCCCAACACTGATCATATTGCACACATCATATGGACTAATGTTTTAATTTCTCATGCTTTCTGGAGCGTGACAGTTCCTGGTCACTACTGTATGTGCAAACTGTATTCATGGACAACAGCAGCTTGTGTAAAAAAATAAGGCAACTTGATGCAGTAAGACTTTTGTGTTCTCTCAACAATAAGAACAGCGTCCTTAGCAACCACACTGAGTATCCTAGCAACCACATAGCAACACTCTAGCAAACACCCCGGGTACCTTAGCAACCGCATAGTAACACCCTAGCAACCACCCCGGGTAGCCTACCAACCTGTGGGTTCTGCTCTCCTCAGGGTGCTGTTTGTCTGCTAGTTTAACCAGCACTGTAAAAAATAAATAGTTGAGAAAACGTAAAAAAATAAGGCAACTTGATGCAGTTAAACTTTTGTGTTCTCTCAACAATAAGAACAACGTCCTTAGCAACCACACTGAGTACCCTAGCAACCACATAGCAACACCTTAGCAACCACCCCAGGTAGCCTAGCAACGCCTTAGCAACCACCCCAAGTACCCTAGCAACCTGTGAGTTCTGTTCTCCTCAGGGTGCTGTTTGTCTGCTAGTTTAACCAGCACTGTAAAAAATAAATAGTTGAGAAAAAGTAAAAAAATAAGGCAACTTGATGCAGTTAAACTTTTGTTTTCTCTCAATAATAAGAACAACATCCTTAGCAACCACCCTGAGTACCCTATCAACCACATAGCAGCACCCTAGCAAACACCCCGGGTACCCTGCCCGCCGTCATCCTCAGCCTCTTCGTCCACGGTCTGGCCACTCACTCCAGCCACGAGCTCTTCCGCATCGTCGCTCACCCGCTCAACAGCAGGCTGTGGGTGTCTGTGTTCGGCGGCGGCGCTCGTGTTCCTGTGCCGGAGAAACCCAGCTCACCCACAGGTTCTGCTCTCCTCATGCTGCTGGTTGTCTGCTAGTTTAACCAGCACTGTAAAAAATAAATAGTTGAGAAAACGTAAAAAAATAAGGCAACTTGATGCAGTAAGACTTTTGTGTTCTCTCAACAATAAGAACAGCGTCCTTAGCCACCACCCTGAGTACCCTATCAACCACATAGCAACACCCTAGCAACACCTTAGCAACCACACTGGGTACCCTAGCAACCGCATAGCAACACCCTAGCAACCGCATAGCAACACCTTAGCAACCACCCCAGGTAGCCTAGCAACACCTTAGCAACCACCCCAAGTACCCTAGCAACCTGTGAGTTCTGTTCTCCTCAGGGTGCTGTTTGTCTGCTAGTTTAACCAGCACTGTAAAAAATAAATAGTTGAGAAAAAGTAAAAAAATAAGGCAACTTGATGCAGTAAGACTTTTGTTTTCTCTCAATAATAAGAACAACATCCTTAGCAACCACCCTGAGTACCCTATCAACCACATAGCAGCACCCTAGCAAACACCCCGGGTACCCTAGCAACCGCCTAGCAACACCTTAGCAACCACACTGGGTACCCTAGCAACCGCATAGCAACACCCTAGCAACCACCCCGGGTACCCTAGCAACCGCCTAGCAACACCTTAGCAACCACACTGGGTACCCTAGCAACCGCATAGCAACACCCTAGCAACCACCCCGGGTACCCTAGCAACCGCCTAGCAACACCTTAGCAACCACACTGGGTACCCTAGCAACCGCATAGCAACACCCTAGCAACCACCCCAGGCAACTTGATGCAGTAAGACTTTTGTGTTCTCTCAACAATAAGAACAACGTCCTTAGCAACCACCCCGGGTAGCCTAGCAACCGCATAGCAACACCTTAGCAACCACCCCAGGTAGCCTAGTAACACCCTAGCAACCACCCTGAGTACCCTAGCAACCTGTGGGTTCTGCTCTCCTCAGGGTGCTGTTTGTCTGCTAGTTTAACCAGCACTGTAAAAAATAAATAGTTGAGAAAACGTAAAAAAATAAGGCAACTTGATGCAGTTAAACTTTTGTGTTCTCTCAACAATAAGAACAACGTCCTTAGCAACCACACTGAGTACCCTAGCAACCACATAGCAACACCCTAGCAACCACCCCGGGTAGCCTACCAACCGCATAGCAACACCTTAGCAACCACCCCAAGTACCCTAGCAACCTGTGGGTTCTGCTCACCTCAGGGTGCTGTTTGTCTGACAGTTTAATTATTTTCAATAATTTTGAGGACTTTTTTGTTTGTTTGTTACTAATATCAGTAACCCTAATACTCTGCTGTGGTATTGAGAATTGTGAAATTCCTCTGGTCTCTAAAATTTAGATGTCATAGCAACCTTATTTACAGAAAATATATATTTAATATACATCACGTGTCATAATCGTGTTAAATAATAGGGATTACAATATTGACCAAAATAATCGTGATTATGATTTTTGCCATAATCGAGCAGCCCTACTTTTATGATTTCATTAATTTTTTGTAAATATTTTATTTTGATTTGTTTTTATTTTAAAATAATGTATTTATTTTAATTGGACATTTTTATAAATTATTAGCTTTTTATCAGTATAAAACCCCGCTTGGTAAACCCTTGATTATTGCGTTACGATTATGCAGCATTAAGCTCCAGTGATATTAAAGCTTTCTGTTGTGTTTGAGTGATTTTATGACATCTTGCTCACTATTTGCTCCTCGTTAGTGGAAGATGTGGAGCGGAAGCAGCGGCGTTCCCGGCTGAGCTCATCACGCAGTAACTCCAGAGAGGTTCCCGACAGTCCTGTCAGTCCCAGACCCGTGGTGATGGAGCCGGAAACATCCATCTGTAAAGAGCGTTTTGTGCCGCCTGAGCTCAGCATCTGGGATTATTTAATCGCAAAGGTTTTCTTTTATTCTTCAGCTTGCAGTAATTTGGCATTGTTGTGTTTGTGAACTCATTCGTTTGTCCTGTGTGAAGCCGTACCTGCCTCCGTCTGCCAGCCGAGTGGAGTACGACTCTGAGGAGAGCCAAGGCAGTGAGGAAGAGGAGGATGAGGAAGATGATGATGAAGGAGATTCCTTTGATTCCGACTCTCCACTGGCAGAGCATTCCAACAATAACTCGTACAGGTGAGCCGCGAGTAGAGCAGTGGTTCTCAAATTTTTTACAGCAGCGTACCCCTTGGGGCATTTCAAATATTTTCGATCCTTATTAATTGTATGTCATGTTTCATGTCATATTCTTAACATTTCATTAAGTGTATTATTAATATAATAAATAAAGCAATATATGATGGCAAATCTACTTGTAGATTTAAAAATAAAACAGCCAATAGGTGGCGTCAAGTCGCTGTCTTAATGAGCCAGGCGTCGCGTCATTCATTCATTCATTCATTCATTCAGGAACGAAGCAAAATGCTGTAGTTATGAATGGGTTATTAATCACTGACTCTCCAAATCGTTCAAAGCCGCAGATTCGTTCACTAACGAAACACCGCTGTATGATGCTTGGAGACGCACACCAGATGATACGGATTTCGTTGGAACTATTATTTCGTTGCAAAATAGAACAAACATGACAATTCTGTTCAAAATGTAGGCTACATTTAAAATGTAAAATTTAATATGACCTTTTTTGTTGAACTGTTGTAAAAA
>NW_015552529.1:4654-6343 GCF_001515605.1 Sinocyclocheilus anshuiensis | reverse complement strand
AATGTGCTATGTCCGAACTGATTGCACTGTATTTTATTCATGTATAATCATTTTGTATTCTTAACTGTTTTAATCAATTTTTAAATCATTTTAAAAGTTTTAAAATTCCTTGTTTTTATTGTTGTGATTAGTTTTCATGATTACTTTAATTCCTTTTATATGTAAAGCACTTTGAATTACCATTGTGTATGAAATGTGCTATGTAAATAAATTTGCCTTCCCTTGCCTAGAGTGTAACGTGTGTGTGTGTGTGTCAGATCTGCCCGTGTGCTCGCCGCTCTGTCACGCCGCTCTCAAGACACTCCAGCGCTGGGAGCAGTTGCTGCTCAAGAGGCTGGAGATTTTTGGAGGTCCTCCGTCGAAGTTCATCTGCACTCAGCTGCTGGAGGAGAGCGTGTCGTCGGGTCCGGCGCTGCTGCGGCACAAAGCCCTGTTTGAGCCCTCCAACACACCCTTTAGGTACAGCATACATGACACAATGCAGCCGAAAATACTCTGCTGAAACCGCAATAGCTACGTTTACATGGACACTTTTTTGCTTCCATTGGAATTTATTCATTCTGATTGAAGAATCCGAGCATAGTGTTTACATGAACTCTAAATAAAGTGACCGGGTTGATATTGCGCGTTTGTATGTCACAAGCTTCTGATCGGATTTAATCTTTTGACATGCGCACACTGCATGAATATACAGAGTTTCCCGCTTTTGTTGCATACTGTTTCAAAAAGCACACTTGATATTTATCTACTTCGGGTCCTAATTAGGCGACGACCAGCACATGAACTGTTGTGCAGTGCTGCTTACTTTAGAAAGCAGTAAAAGTGCCCCTTCTCGCACCCAAAACCAGTCGTCTGTGGATGAGAGTCTTAAACAAGGACTGATGGGATATCGTGTTGCTCCACTTCACAGATGCTGAGTGAAAGCAGAATTTTATAATGACTGCACACTCATTTATGACACTTTATTCACCAGGAAGAACAGCTCGTTCTGTGTGTCATACGTCATTATGCTACTTTTAAGTGGACATTCGACCGAGACTGCCGTGCTCTCTGTTGTTGAAGCCCTGAGATTGGCAAGAGCGGATTCCAAATATTCAATACTTATCTTGCTGGATCTGTCCGCTGATTTTGACATGGTTAACCACCAGATCCTCCTGTCAACCCTATTGGCAAAGGGCATCTCAGGAACCGCACGCCAGTGGTTTGAGTCTTACCTCTCAGATAGGTCCTTCAAGGTATCTTGGAGAGGTGAGGTGTCCAAGTTGCAAAATCTAACTACTGGGGTGCCTCAGGGCTCAGTCCTTGGACCACTTCTCTTCTCTGTCTACATGGCATCACTAGGTTCTGTCATTCAGAAACATGGCTTTTCATATCACTGCTATGCTGATGACACTCAACTCTACCTCTCATTCCATCCTGATGATCCGACGATAGCTGCTCGCATCTCAGCTTGTCTAACAGACATTTCTTGTTGGATGACGGACCATCACCTTCAACTCAACCTTGCCAAGACAGAACTGCTTGTGGTTCCATCAAATCATCACACTCATCACACTTTCACCATCCAGTTATGCACATCAACCATAACTCCTTCAAAAACAGCCAGAGTTATGATTGTTATGATTGATGATCAGCTTACTTTCTCAGACCACATTACTAAAACTGCCCGTTCCTGCAGATTTGCTTTAT
>NW_015552529.1:3617-4301 GCF_001515605.1 Sinocyclocheilus anshuiensis | reverse complement strand
AGGCACAAAATCACTTTCACAGACTTTTACATTAACTGTTCCCTCCTGGTGGAGTGACCTGCCCAACTCAATCCCAGCAGCTGAGTCCTAGCCATCTTCAAGAATCGGCTAAAAGCAAATCTCTTCCATTTTAATTTGACCCTCTAACTCTAGCTTCTCTAATCTTTTTGTATTCTATTTGTTTTCTTTATATTTATTATATAATTAACAAAAGCAAAAAATGGCCTCTAACACTAGCTTGCTCTATTCTTTTTCTATTCTATCTGTTTTCTTTTTATTTATTTAATAATTTTAAATAAACCTTGCTACGTGTACTGCGTTAAGCTTGTTGATTCTGATTGCTTCCATTGTCCTCATTTGTAAGTCGCTTTTGATAAAAGTATCTGCTAAATGACTAAATGTAAATGTAAATTATTAGGGTCCATGTAAACGCAGCGAGTGTTTGGTTTTGTAGGGCTAAAATCATCTACTTAAAACTTTTTTTTTTTAATTAGTGCTTCTCCAATGACGTTTTGATTTTTCATATTTAATCGATACTAGGGATGTAACGGTTCACTCAACTCAATTCGATTCTCGATTTTTTTTTTTTTTTTTTTTACAAAATGAGATTTAAGGCAAATTATAAATTAAATGTGTCCTTTTATTATTGCTTGGACAAAATGCTGCACATTTCTTTGTGAAATT
>NW_015552529.1:0-3537 GCF_001515605.1 Sinocyclocheilus anshuiensis | reverse complement strand
TTTAATATGCATTATACAGAGGCAAGATGAAAAGAAAAAATACCATCTAAACTTTTCTAAAGATGGTAAGTTCCCCTCAGACATGCATTCATATAAACTTCTACCCCTAATTGAATCGTGATTTGTTTAGCATCTCAATCGATTTGAATCGTCACATATTTTAATCGATTTTCAACCGGCTCGCGGTTAATCATTACATCCCTAATCGATACTGATATGGATTCTCAAATCTCAAGATTAGTCTCTCAGGCTGTGCTGTTTTCTGTTGATGTATGAACTTCAAAAACTAAATGTGTTTTCGTGGCTCTTTAATGTGTGGTGAGGGATCGCTGTAGTGAACCAATCGTCTCTTCCTCTTTACTACTAGTTATGGCACCAATAAATCTGTCATGAAAGCAAGCTTTTATTACAGCCACCACTTAAATGTTTATATTTCGACTGGTGATGCACCGAAATGAAAATTCTGGGCTGAAACCGAAAATTCAGGATGCACTTAGTCAAAAACCGAAACCAAAGAAAGGTTTTTTGTATAATTGTATTCATATATTTATGTACGAGTTTTTAATTAATTTAAAGCTTCAGTCCGTAACTTGTTTTGGTTAAAATTATCCAAAATCAATTTTTGAGCAAGCACATAACCAGCCAGTGTTCAAAACTATTGCCTTACTTTAGCCCGATTCACAACGGTTAGCTTATAGTGTTTTCTAATTTGAGGGGTACTTGTAGATTTAAGATTTGTATTTTAAAGAGAAGCAGTTCGAAGGAAGAATAATTAGTTTTTTGGGTTAAAAGAATTTCTTAATATGAAATTCGAATGGTATGACAATTAGAGATTAGACTGTACAGAAATTGAAATCTACTCGCTAATACACACTATATACACATAGTCACGCAATGCTGATGTTGTGAACATTAACAATTTGAGAACAAAGTATAACAGTAATAATAATTTGCACGGTTTGATGTGATATGAGCTAACCGATCATTAGATTTAATCACCATTGGTAGCGCAATTTATTGTTATGCTTTTTCCTCAGTTGGTCAGAACAAAAGTGGCAGACTTGTTACTTGTTCACATGGAAATATCTAGTGAAAATTCTTATTTGGGTCATACTTCCGAGACGTAGGCTACAATCTTTGATTCCTAAGTAGAGTATCCACACATACTCCTCAAAACATTAGATTCATCTGTGCTGGAGCCGCGCCGATGCACAACTCACGCAAAGAAGATAATTCCGCAAATAACTGCAATTGCAGGTTTCAAACAGAGATGGCGACTAAGAGGCAAAACTTGCGGACTGGAGCTTTAATTAATTTTACCAAAGCACCGAAATTAAAATTTTTGGAAAACAAAAACAAGTGTTATTTAATAATCTATTAATTAATCAAATTTATTCAATCAACACTCAAATAAAAGTAAGTTTAACAAAACTTTAAATTGCACATAAGGCAGTTTTTATGTCAACTTTTTTAATAAATTATTTATTCAGACATTAAACAATGAAGATATCACTAGCAGGTTCAGTAAATGTAATGAATATGTGATAGTGCATATATTTATCAAAATTCTGCTGTCTAGAGTAATGAGATATGTAAATGCCACGTTACGTAACAATGTTTTCAAAGCCAAAATTTGCTGTTTCGGACTAGGAGCATAATTCATAATTAGGTTGACTTGAGAAACTACTGATCTGCTACTTAAGCTTATTATTATTATTATGCTAGTAGCATGTTAATCATGCTAGAAAAATGCTAGTAACTGGCTGATCATGCTACAAACATGCTAGTCACTTGTTAATCATGCTAGCAACATGATAGTAGCATGCTAATAATGCTAGCAACATGATAGTAGCATGCTAATCATGCTAGCAACATGATAGTAACATGCTAATTATGCTAGAAACATGCTAGTCACTTGTTAATCATGCTAGAAACATACTAGTGACATGCTAGTAACTTGCTAATCATGCTATAAACATGCTAGTCACTTGCTAATAATGCTAGCAACATGTTAGTATCATGCTAATCTTGCTAGAAACATGTTCGTAGCATGCTAATCATGCTAGAAACATGCTAGCGACATGCTAGTAAATTGCTAATCATGCTATCAGTATGCTAGCTACTTGCTAATCATGCTAGCAACATGCTAGTAACATGCTAATCATGCTAGAAACATGCTAACGATATGCTAGTAACTTGCTAATCATGATAGCAACATGTTAGTAGCATGTTAATCATGCTAGAAACATGCTAGCGACATGCTAGTCACTTGCTAATCATGCTAGTGACATGCTAATCTTGCTAGCAAATGCTAGTAACATGTTAATCATGCTAGAAACATACTAGCAACATGCCAGTAACTTGCTAATCATGTCAGCAATATGCTAGTATCAGGCTAATAATGCTAAAAACATGCTAATCATGTTAGAAACATGTTATCAACATCTATCTAATCTATCTACATTTTCAAACTTCAGGCATTTACAACTGCTTTAAACTTTCAGGCTAGGCTTTCCCAAGCCAACCTAAAGTTTGTCTTGACAAAATCTATCTTCTATCTATTTTCTATCTATCTATTTTTATCTAGTTAAAATATTGACATGAAAACTGCCTTATGTACAGTTTTAAAGGTTTGTACAACTCCGTTTTTATTTAAACATTGAGTATTAAGTATATTTGATCCATTGATTATTAAATAACCTTTATTTTCACTTTTGGCAATGTGCCTCCTGAACTTTCAGTTTCGGCTCAGAATTATAATTTGGGTGCATTATTAGTGTTTTGTGATGAGGTTCTGAGCGTGTTTGATTCTCAGGTCCCGCCAGCGCTCTGCTCTGCCCGTCAGACGGCTGTGGCAGTATCTGGTCAAACAGGAAGAAGTTCAGGAGACGTTCATACGAAACATCTTCACCAAGAAACGAGATCAGAATGAGGTATTTGTGCAGCTGCTCGCTCTCTTTCTCAGAATACACCTCAAAATACAGTCTGTTACCCATCAGCTGCTTGATTTCACTCCTCCTTATTGTGTTTTTAACAGTCACCCCAGTCTGTTGAGTCGTTAATGTCATTAATACTGTTAACTGGTGTTGTACTTGTGCTAATTGAAGATGTTTGTAATTAACGTCTAATCGTGGACTGTGATGTGTGTGATTGACCTGCATGTTTGAATCAGGAGACTGACAGTGTGAAATGTTCTGTGCCGCTGGAGTCCACACACAAAAAGGTATCTAACAGAGCTTCTGCTCCTTCATCTTCATCATCATCATCATCATCATCATCCAGTCGTGAGGCTCTTTAAGATGCACGTTTATCTGCAAATCAACATGAAATCACAATTCCTGCTCTGATTGTGAACGATTCATCAGAGCTTCACTTCTGAAACACTTTCTATTCGCTCATGTGGGCTACTAGTCAGATATCTGTAGTGATTGTTTTGTATTTGAAGCAGCTTTCTGGGATCTGCTCAGTAGTGCATAAACTTAGCCTCTAAACTAGACTGTGTCTTAACAACTAACCATTACCAAGGAGTAATCAGTC
>NW_015552528.1:630857-645121 GCF_001515605.1 Sinocyclocheilus anshuiensis | reverse complement strand
GTGTGTGTGTGTGTGTGTGTGTGTGTGTGTGTGTGTGAAAAAAATGAAAAATGAAATACCATTTGTTTTCTGCATTGAGAATAAAAAGTTGAAAGTATTTGTGAATGAACATGACATGCTCGAGTAGGCCGAATGGAGAATAACATTTGAGCTTCATCAGAGGGACATTTATCTTATAACATCAGAAAACATGAATATATACACACATATATAACATACTAGTGCGCTAAACTGTTGTTGTATAGAAAAGAGCTGCATTCAGACTATACTATAGCAGGTCAGTATTTTATTACTGTATACAAAAATTTGTTTAATCATTTTACAGTTTTTTACAGTTATATTAATGCGCTTAACAGACACTTTTATCCAAAGCGACTTAGAAAAGAGCAGTTCGTTAAAGAGCCAACGCTTTTGGTGAGTTTCATTTACTAGCCATTCTCCAGTGTATGCGATTAATAAACTTTTAATGAGCGTTGTGGAGAGCTCAAAACCAGCACCTTGATTTCTGCGCTGATTCATGATCTCGTTCACTGCAGAACCTGTTTGTGATGATCGAGATTCACTGTGTGGAGTTGAACAGATATGAACGGAATCCAAGGACAGCTCAGTGTTTAAGGGAGAAACTCACTGATAATTTCTGAGATATTAGACCTGCCACGCCATGAACACATCTGTTCTTCATCTTAGATTCGATTTCACTTCAATTTCTTTTCAAGTTCAAAAGGAACTGAATTCTAATAGTTCTAAAAGTAAACTATCTCCAGTTGAAATGCTCATAATCGTTATAAAAATAATGTCACGATGCAGTCTTGGTCCTAAAAATAAGCTTTATTTTCTTGACAAAAAATCACGTGATATTGGTGTTCATGCATGTGAAGTGTTTGAACTCTATTGAAAGACTCCAGTAGAAATAATGTTTGCAAAGTGTCAGATGATGCTGTTGTGGGATTTTGTGTTTACAATTAAATGATTGTAATCTTAGTTCAGATGATGAAGGATTCTGAAAGTCTGACAGTAATCAGTGTTGAGTTCTACTGTAAGGTTAACCCGGCCTGCTTTACGGGTTTGAGAATGAGTAACAGTGAGAAACCTTAGACACTTAGAGTAAGTCGAGAAGTGTCCAGTCAATGATGTGTTGTTTTGAACATTTAATGTTATGGTAAAGATTGTGCACATGATCCAGAGTGATTCCTCGGGTCCTGGCTGCTGTTTGTTTTTACACGTTTCCGCTGGTCTCCTGTTTGCCGAGAGCCACACATGTTTTATTGCAATCGCGTCCTGCACGAAATGCTCTTCTTCTGATGGATCTCGGCCCGTGAGGCAGTCATCATCGGTGACGTTATGAAGAGAAAAATCTCCACCCGCTGACAGATTATGAACAATTTAGAAAAATATGGTTGTATTTGTTCATTGCCCCACCGTACAGCCCACAAATATCAGCTCATAAAGCTCTGATGAGGAATATGTGAGTCACACCACTCCGTTCACCTTTGTCTTCCCTGCTTTTCATATTTCTTTCAACAGAATTACTTTTCCAGCTTTAGTTTTGGTTAGGGTTGGGTATCGTTTGAATGTTATCAATTCTGATTCTTATCGATTCCCAGTTTCGATTCCAATGGGGTTAAAAAAATGATTTAGATATCAAACATATTTATTTTGTGTCAAAACATTTAGTTGCTGCTGAGCACCATGAACACAAATCAGCCGGCTGCATAAAAGCTGACTCGATTAAGAGCTGTTTGTGTGTAATATAGAGCGGCACGATTCTGGATAAATTGAGACTTGTTTTTAATGGAGGTTGTAGTTCTCTCACAATTCTGAAGAAAAAATATTAGACAACTAAACAAAATCTGATGGAACTAATGAATGAATGATTCAATGACTCACTCAAGATTCACTCGTTTCATTACTGGATGAATCAGTGTTTTTGAATGAATCTCTTGAATGAATGATTCAAAGACAAATACATTTTTAACAGCTCCTTTTCTCCAGCTAAAAATAAAAGATGCACACACAGGAATTGATGAGTGGAATTTACATTTTACAACAAGTATCTGATTCCTGACCTTAAATATTCGATTCTGGAATTGGAATTAATTTTCGATTCCCAACCCTAGCTATGACATCACAAAATAACTCTATATGTATTTCATTGGAACATTAAAACAACTCTTTCCACTGCTTGTGGACTAATCCATCTATCTATCCATCTATCTATCTATCTATCTATCTATCTATCTATAACACATTTCTGTCTGTCTCAGTACGCCGCCAGCTGTAGTTCAGAGATGCTGTCAGGTCTCTGCGGCTGATTCTGGTGTTTCTCTGTGAGTCTGTGTTAGTTTCTTTCTCTGGGTTTGGTCAGTGCAGGTATTTCTGACCCACTGGCGCGTTCAGACGCTCATAAATACTCGTTATCACCCACAATCTAATAAACGTCCTAAAGCTCCTCCAGCACTTCCAGGAATGTGTGCTCATCTTTCTAAATATTGTTGTTCCTCGTTGAACATCATATTTACTCCCTTTTTTTTTAGGATAATGAAAAATCATGATGTTTGTGCTTCACAAATGCCACGAGGTCACATGGAGAGGACGAAGGTTCGCTCGCCATCATGTTGCTCCAGATTCATAGCACTCTTTTTCTTCTTTAAGAGACGATCAGCAGAAGTCTGTAGGAACGAATCCTGGCTGTGCGCTTCAGGTCTTCTGATATATGATGGTTTTGAGAGCAACAGGTCCAAATTGCGTTCTTCTCCACTGCTTTGAAATCTCTAGGTTATGTTTACATGCACAACTTCTGTTTCAATCAGACTGAATTCATTCCGACTGATGAATCTGAATGTACTGTTTACATGAACACTAAATAAAGTGATCGGGTTGCTGTGTGTGTTTATATTTCACAAGCTTCAATTGATTTTTGACATGCGCACACTGCACGCATATAGAAAGTTACCTGCTGTTTGCACATAATAACCATTCTCCTACACGGTTTCTTTATTTGTTTTGAACAGCAGAATTAATATTTATCCATTTCTGGTCAGAACTTGGCGACAATGAGCATATAAACCGCTGTGTTGTGCTGCTTATATTTATCACGCAGTAAAAATGCTCCTCCCCGCACCTAAAACCAGTTGTCTGATGAGAATCCAAAACAAGAACTGCACCATTTTACAAACGCTGAGTGAAAGTAGAGACCATCCGTAGTGGCCGGGCTGAGTGGCGAGGCCAAGGCCACGGAGGCTGTCCAGCCATGGCCTTCTGAACTGTCTGCTCCGCCATGGTTCCCTGAGCTCCCTGTTCCGCCATGGCACCCTGGACTTGCCTGATCTGCCCTGGAGGTATTTCCCGTGTCCCAGTCCTGCACCAGCCTCCAGGGCACCCACCCCAATGTCAGACTCGGTTCCGTGTTTTGTGTGTGTTTTGCTCCCCATGTGTTTCCATTCCCACATTTGCTCTTCCTGTTCCTGCTCCCGGATTGTTTCCAATTTGATTCCAGGTGTGTCTGGTCTTCCCTTGATTAAGTTGTGTACTTAAGAAGTGTTTTATTCAGAGTTCTTTGTCCGGTATTGATCGTCTATCCCCGTGTCTTACGTGTGCTTTCCATGGTGTAAATAAAGTCTGTTATTCTGGATTCTCCCTCGTCTCCTTGTTCCTTCGTCTCCTCGCTCCATCACAGCGATCGTGACAGATAGAGCTTGGAAGAGCCAGGAAAATTTTTAATATAACTCCGATGATCACATCTAGGATGCCTCAAGGGTGAGTAAGAGGTAATTTTACCTCTTCCAATGCACCTCTGACCTGTTGCCTACCGCAAGGCTCTATATTAGCTCCTTCTCTATTTTCTCTCTACATGCTACCTCTGGGCTCTATTCTAAGGAAACATGGTGTCTCTTTTCATTTCTATGCAGATGATACTCAAATCTATCTACCAATCAAAAGAAACAATTCCGCAGCGATTACCTCTCTTCAGCAATGCTTAGAGGAGGTTAAATTATGGCTCGCCCAAAATTTTCTCTCCCTAAATGAAGACAAGACCGAAGTAATTGTTTTTGGTTCTAATGAGAATTCTCAGTATATACGCCCTGATTTGGACAGTTTATCTGTTTTTAGATCTTCACAGGTGCGGAACCTAGGTGTTCTTGTCGACCAGCATTTAAAATTTGATAAACATATCTCCTCCGTTATCGGATCCAGTTTTTATCAACTTCGTCTACTGTCTAAAATCAGAGACTTTCTCACTCCAAAAACTCTAGAAATGGCTGTTCATGCGTTTGTTACATCTCGACTAGATTACTGCAATTCCTTATATTGCGGTATATCTAAATCTCAAATTGCACGTCTTCAGCTAGTCCAAAACGCTGCGGCCAGACTTCTTCTGAAGTGTTGCAAACATGAACACATTACTCCAATTCTCAGATCTCTACACTGGTTGCCGGTTCATCAGAGAATAGACTTCAAAATTCTACTCTTTGTTTTTAAATCGTTACATAACCTAGCTCCTGTCTACCTCTCTGAACTTCTTCATTTATACACTCCATCTAGAAGGCTAAGATCTTGCGACCAGGCTTTGTTGGTAGTTCCACATGTTAGACTTAAGCGTAGAGGGGAGCGTGTATTTGCGGTCGCAGGGCCACGGTTTTGGAATACCCTGCCTTTAGAAATTAGAATGGCCCCTTCTCTGCCTGTCTTTAAGTCCCTGCTAAAAACCTATCTGTTTTCCTTAGTGTATTGATTACTGTTATTCGGTAATTTTTTAATGGGTTGTTCATATTTTTATTTGGCTTGTTTTCTGTGTATGTTTTTATATATTTCTCTTCTGTAAAGCACTTTGGTCAGCCTAGCGGCTGCTGTAAATGTGCTATACAAATAAAATGAACTTGAACTTGAACTCAAGGGTGAGTAAAACACAGGCTAATTTTCATTTTTGGGTGAACTAACTCTTTACGGTCTGGTTTTTGTCAAATTGCCGCAGCGTCTCACGTGTCTTCAGTTTCAGATGTAGATGATGGCTGACCCTGATGACGTGTCCTGCACATTACGCTGTCAGACTGATTTCAGTTCATAATGCGTTCGCTCGTCTGCGTCTCGTCTCCTTGTTGACGTTTGACCGGCTGTCAGGCGGTTCTGCTCCTGCGAGTCCGTCGCCTCGTCTCTTTGTTTGTCACTTCCGCTGCTCTGAAATTGAAACTAATGACATTTTAATTGTCCTGAAAAGGGAAGATGATGAAATTGTGGGTTACGTGTGAGCTGTCGCTCAGAAATCAGACGGACGCTTCTCAGTCCATTCCATGGTTTTTACTTGAGTACGAAATATAATGTCTGTTCACATTCACATTTATGCTTTAAACCAAGAGAGAAAGAAACCTCAGTGACGTCCGTCAGTCCAGAATTCAGCATGCTTTTTAAAATCTGATAGTTAGAACACAAATGGTTTTTATATATTTCTTGTACCTGATATAAACAGCTGTCGGAATGCTGTTTCTCCGTTCTGTTCCTGTGAGAGTCAGTAAATGCATGTGTTTTGTCATGTAAACACGGGCCGGGTCATTGCAGTCTATCAGTCTTTCGTCTGGTTCACGATTAACAGAGCCGTCCAGAAATCTTCACACGTGGCCTTTCAGGGAAATGTCAGTGAGTTTCCCGCCAGAGTTTTCACTTCATCGCCTCTGCATCACTCTCTGGTCCTTCTCAACATCTCACCGAATCAATGTTTGATTGATAAAGCATCTTTGACGCTCATCAGCGGAGCTTCTGTTTCAGTTAATGAAGACGTTAGCCAGCGCTGGAACGCTGCAGTTAAACACACAGTTATGAACCTTGTTCTGGAGAGAGATTTTAACTGTGAGCACAAGCATTCATAGATATTCAGGCATTACATGTTCTGTGAATTGGAAATCATCGTGTGTTTATTCATCACTCATACTGATGTTTACTGTAGTAAAACGAGCACCTCTTGGGATCCTGGAAATGTTGCTAATTAGGACGCAACAGGAGTAAATGAGCGTGAGATGTTTGCCTGCTATTGTAGATGGTATACGTGACGTTTGTGGAACTGCTTCATGATCATTTCTATCCTGCGGTGTGATGTGTTGGACTCTTTATTTACAGCACCTGCAGATAAACACTTGACATTCAGATGCGTTTGAAATCTTGAGGTCTGCACAGCGTCCATTTGAACCCGTTCTCAGCAGCTACGCTTACATGGCACGAAATAATCAGATTAATCACTCTCAATCGGACTGAAAAGCCTTCATGCAAACACTTCAGTTCCCAATTACATTTCCACCTGATTGAAAGTGTTGCTGTAGACCTGAAATTGTTATAAATTGTGTTATTAATAATTCAGAATCCGACTATTTTCCTAATCGGATTTAAAAATATGTTTATGCATGTTTATTTACTTTATTTATTTACGTCTCATGAAATGTTTTGGAGATGGAACAATTACTAAATATTTGCTAAAAAGCTCTTCTGATATGTTTGCCAGAAGTAATAATTGTAAAACTAATTTGACATTATTATTTTTTTTTTGTTAGCAGGGCAAGCGTTAGTTTTACTCGCAGTTGCTCCGCTGACCGTGTCGCGGTGGATTTCTCCGGTTCTGTGCATGCGCTGAAGTTTTGTTCTGAATACATATGTAATATATATGTAATGCACATGTAAAAGAATATGTGAATCTGAATTAAACATTTAGGTTTATATACTGAACCGAGACCTCGGCTCACGACCCAAATGCACACTCACACTATTAGCTTGATTAGCACTTAACCAGCTGATTAGTTAAAGATAATTAATACCTTTGTGTCAAGTGGAGTGATTCTAAATGGGAAAATGTGATTGGACCCTGCGGGTGGCTGGGTTATCGTTGACTTCACCTCGTTAACAAACTTTATTCCTGGTCATTTACATCATTTTGTACGCTGAGCTTTTACATCGTCGTTTAACACCTGGCGAGTGTGAAATCCGGAAACCTGTAATCTGTCACCGCACGTCTGATTCACAGCGATGGCCGCTTCTGGCTTTTACCATCAAATTAACGCTTCTTAAAGAAACTCCATGTAAAGTCGTGTCAGAGAACTTCCGCTTGCAGACAGGAAGTGGCTTTGATGAAGTGCGTCTGACCTGGAGACAAAACATGGAAATGTGAGATGTTAACAGGCCACATACACATGCAGTTATATTAATGAGAACTGCTGAATAATCAACTAAACGAGTATTCATTTGAATATTGTCTGCCACAGATAAGAGCTCTGCAGCCGGTCACATGCTGTTTCATCGGTCAGGAAGAGCAAATCACCATCACCTGTGTGTGTGTGTGTGTGTGTGTGAGAGAGAACGCATATGGATAGGGGTATGTCAGTATCAAGGATACTGGTTGCCATCTGTTAGCCATTACCTTTTTGAGTGTGTGAATGTGTGTGTCTTTGTTTATTTTTGTGGGTGTTTTGCATATGTTCCTCCGGCCTATGCACATCATCTCATGTTGTGGTTTGTGTGAATACTTGTGTTTGTGTTGAGTGTTTGTGTGTGATTGAGTGTTTGTGTTTGCGTGTATGTTTGTGCTTTGCTGCATATTTGTGTTTGTTTGAGTGTTTGTGGTAATGCTTGTGTTTGTGTTGAGTGTGTGTGTGTGTGTGTCTGTGTGAGAGAGAGAGAGAGACAGAGAGAAGGTGAGGGTGAGGGTTAGAACAAGAGACGGAGGAGCTTTTCCTACTTAAACTTCTGGTTAGTCATCATCGCTCCCAGAATAATGTAAAGCATTTTTATTGTCATTTAAGGGATGATAGTGTATAAAATTTATGAATATAATGTAAATATAAATATGATGTAGAAACTTACATTTTCTATGAAACTGCATTGCGACAATTTGGTTTGTGAAAAAGTTATACAAATAAACATGTCAATGTAAAGTCTCCATAAACATGACCAGACATGTCCGGGGCCCCAATAGTCCTTATCGTTTGACCTGTTAAAAAATGTTTCCCGATCCTGGTAAAATGTACAACGTTTTTATATTTTTAGTGATGACTAAAACTAGTGTAAATGTTTTCCTTTGTTTTATATCATATGCGATCACATAATTAATTCATTTATTTTCATTTAAAAGAAGAGAATAAGACTCGGGACGATTGAATGCGCACGCGTGCGTGAGAGCGAAAGAGAGAGAGAGAGAGAGAGCAAAAAATGCCCTGATACCTTAGGACTGCGTATTTTACAACCGTGTCTAAATTAAGAATATTTATGTCGTCGCGGTTAAATCCAAAGCATATGTAAAGAGGTCTCGTTGTTATTTAAACAAGCTTCTTAAAACAAAGCGTAACATTACGGCTGTAAAGACCTCGACTCTCAAATTACATCTGTGTAAACATTCCAGCAATGTTCTCCAGCACAATTTTCTGCAAGTTAGAATAGGAAAGATAGACGGTCGTGATCCTTGTAGCCAAACACTGTGTACCCAAAACACTGAAATGAAACAAGTCTAGATAAGAATAAGAGTCGGGACGATTGAATGCGCGTGCGTGCGTGAGAGAGAGAGAGAGAGAGAGAGCTTTTCCAGCTTAAACTAAACACAATTTCGGGAAACATTTCATTCACGGAACGGTCATTCCTGCGCTAGTAGGAAATCTTTCTCCTGGAAAAATGTATGGGTAATTTTATTTATTTATTTATTTATTGTTTTATCCCCAATTTCATTATTAATCATGTTACATATTTTATTTAAATTATTTTATGCAAGCATCAGATTATATGTGTGGTCACACATATTATGATATGTTCTCATGATCTGTTAGAATTGTCTACTTATTCTTTTATTGACCTTAAATCCAATATCTTTCTCACATCTCCCATACAGAGAGAGAGAGAGAGCAAAAATGCCCTGCCTCGGAATGCAACCGGACACGCAGATGGGGAAACCCCCCGGATGTGGGAACGGACCATTAAAATCTTCAAAAACATTCTTCAGGACTTCATTTATCGCCTGTTACCGCTCGGACACGGACATACATCTGTACAAACATCATATGTCATCCCCGGAGGTCATAGGTTGACGTCGGAATTTCACATATGCCGGTTTTCACATCTGGATAGGTCACGGGGTCAACAGACCGTGGGTGGTCGCCATGGGGTGGGGCACGTGGGGGAGGGGAAAGGTCAAAAGGTCAAAATCAATAATTTTTGACATAAGGGCTGCCCTATCACTACTAATAACTATTCATATATTTTCTCAGAATCTTTTCCAGCTACCCTTTATCACTTAATTCAGATTATTTTACTATCCTTTCAATTTCTTTGTTCTGATCAACGACTCCTATTTTTCCTATTTTAATTAGATCATCCGGGCACAATACATTTTCACTTCCAAGAACTACATTTATTTTCTTTTTTCTCCAAACATGTTTATTTCCCGAATTACCATCAAAATCCTCTACTGTAATTACCTCCATAAATTCATCATGTTTTTCGGTGGGTTTGGTTTCATCATAAGTTTTGTGTAATCTTTGATCAATTTCCTTTGTTTTTAACAAGGCTTTTTTAAGGGGTGCCGAAAAATCCTAATCCTCCTTAGTTTCGGTATCTTTCTTTTTGTTTTTCTTTCTCTTGACTTTCACTTCCTCAGTCTCTGCACTGGCTCTTTCTTGCCTGTCATCAATTTGGACTCTGCCTACTCTAGTTTCTGGCCTGTTTTTTCCCCTTTCTGCTATGATCCGTGTCCTTTCTTCAGCGCTCAATTTGTTCCATTTTTCTGGACTTATGTAGTTACCTTTCTCTCTACTATTCTCATTTCGATTTGTTCTAGGCCCTAAATTCTGTTCCCTAAATCTCTTTCCTTCCTGCTGTGTATTTTTAGGGCTGTTTCTTTCTCCCCTCTCTGCCCCTTTCTTCCATTTCTCATCTGCTCTGCGCTCGGGGCGAGAGGAGGGCCTGCTCTCTGTCTCATAGCGGTTATATGGCTTCCTTTCACGGCCTGATCGTCTGGGTTGGTCCTTAGACCACTGTGGTTTATTATTCGATTTTTCTCTGTCTGAATTATTTCAGTTTTCCTGTCATATCCAATTAAAGCCTTCTCTAATTCTTCTGGAGACATCTCCGGACCGTAAAGGAGGAATTATTTTGCCCCAATCAGAGCATTTCTTTTTACTCCTTGAAAAATATGTTTCAAGATCCCCTCAACGCCTTTTACAGCAATTTCCTGACAGGCTGACAGAGCTCCTACAGTTCGCCACTTCTCTTCGAATCGTTCCTGTTCGATTTCATCTTTATTAGTCGGTATTAACCCTTCAATGGTCTTTGCTAATTTCCTACCTCCGTGCAATCCAAACTCAGCCAAAATATGCGAGTCTATGGATTCGCCAGATATTTTCATCTGTTCACCATAGCGAACCAACTCTCTGACCTTTCCTTTCGCTGTGGTATTTTTTAGTTTGGCCTTTTTCAAGTTTCATCTCCTGATCTTTTCTAATTAATTCTTCCAGAGTTACCCTGGATTCCATCGAATTAATCTCTGTTTGTCTAGGAGAACGCACTTGGCTTATGGGAGTTATTGGCCTTCTCTGACCTGGTGTCCCTAAATGCAATGCTTCTAAATGCTGATTTAGTGCATTAATCTCCACTGGTTGATCTATTTCCCTCTCTGACTGAATTTCTGGCTTAGGAGTTCTATCTCTGAAACAGAGCCTTCTCGGCGCCTGCAATGCTCTGACAGGGTTCAGTGTCACATTTCTTTCTGGTCTTTCTACTACTAACTCTTCATAATCTGAATCTTCTTGATTCTCCTCTAAGTCACTGTCTGAACTGTCACTTTCTGGTCCCACGTCCGAATAATATTCCTCGAACAGGTCATTACCTACCAGATTCCTAATTATTCTTTCCAGCATGGCCTTGCTTGTCAAATCTTTTTTAGCTAATATCGCTCGTTTAGCTCGCTGCGTTAATGAGGTGTCTGCGAGGATCTGAGTAGCGTCACCCCCGTTCAAGATGCTCCAAACCTGTCCGCATGTTATTTCTGGAGCATATTCCTCATCCCACTTATTTATCCTGTCTAAAGCTGTTTCTCTTTTTTTGCTCGCAGAATGTGTTGGTTTATAAAATCCCTTTCCTAGTCGAAAAGTTTCATAACTTCTTCCCAGCTTTAGTTTGGGGAATGGGTTCTCTACCCTATCTTTTCTTCCTCTAGTCGTTCTTGTCCGCCTCAATTCTGGCCATTCAGGATCTGAATCTTCCTCCGAAAATTCAACTCCAGTATTTATCGGTCTCTGCATAATACCAGTTCCCTGATTTGACCTTCCTTCCCCAGCATCCTGATCTTGATTTACTCTCATAGTTATTTTTCCTACGACTGTGGGATCTGGGTGACAGATCATCCATACTTTAGGCCAATCAGTTAGATCTGTTTTCCTTAGTAATGCGCTCACTAGGGCTGCCCCCATTGTGATTTCATTAAATCCAAAAAGCCCTCCTGAAATTATGGGCATAGCTACTGCACGATATTTATTATCTCTGGAAACGCTAACACAGGATGTCTAACCTTTTGTCCTAACCACAGCTAAACATTTTTCTTTTTACACAATAGCAACACCTTTCAAATAATTGTGAGCGAGTTTTCACACTTCAGCATTTTCCATTCGACAGTTGTTAACCCAGATAGCAACACCTGCCCTCGCTCTGACAGGATGTCAGTTAACTGTTTATTCTTGTTTATTCTTTGGAGGCGGCGCTGACTCTTTGAAGTTTCAAACAGTCAACCTCGCGTCTCAAAGATTCCATTTTCAAATTAAAATCGTTAACTTCAATAAATTGTTTAACCCTTTTCATTAACCATTTATTCACAAGATCATCCATACTTTAGGCCAATCAGTTAGATCTGTTTTCCTTAGTAATGCGCTCACTAGGGCTGCCCCCATTGTGATTTCATTAAATCCAAAAAGCCCTCCTGAAATTATGGGCATAGCTACTGCACGATATTTATTATCTCTGGCCAGTTTACATATATTGTCTATTAAAGTGTCCAATGTGAGAATCGCTGTTAATTCTTCTGCTATGTCACCATTTTGACCTTTTCTATGGCCGATTGCATGTATTACAGGATTTCCATTCGGACCTCCTTTTTTCTGTAAAACTGCATCGCCTGTTCTTATGGGATTCTTTCTATGCTCTAATATTCTATCTGACTCATCCTGAAACCTTTGCCCTGCCCGCTTTCGAAAGGCACCTGCTACCCCCTCTCCGTGCTGGAGATCGGTATTGGCTGCGTTCACTAGGACACAAGCTTCTTCTTCTAATTCCTTCTAATTCTTTAAGGATAATTAAATTCCTGCCTTTCCCAAAATATATCCTAAGCGGTTCCTCATTTTCTGTCGACAATTCATCATCTGGGCTTTCAGGGTTTTCCGGCTGTGGAACACTAAGATCTAGAGTGTTTCTAGTCCCCTCTCTACGGGGAATAAAATTGGGAGCTAAGGATCCGTGTTCGGATCCTTCCCCCATATCGACTTCATCGAGGTCATCCCAGATCTTTGTTGGTATGTTTCTGATTTCTGCCCCAAATTCGTCAAACACTAACTTTGGGATATCCATCCCTTCCCCCTCTACTCGAATAGATAAAGGGTGGGGTTTCTGCACCCTCACATATCCTAAAATTCACCACTGAAGCTATCGTTCTTATTTCATGCCATGGAATTTGACCGGATCCACATCTACACTGTGTAGGATTAATCCAGTCTAATGCGCGCGTTCAAAGACTAAAGTCCCTCTGGACTACTGCTGTGGCCGTGGTCTGTAAGGACTTTCTGGGTTACTTCTCACTCACTATTATCCTTGAATTTTTCTACTCCAATATTCGAGCCTCACACGTTGGGTGCCATGTTATATCACTTTACATGTAACGAATCAATAAACCCTATAATCACATCTTCTCCCCCACAAGCAGCTGCAATAAACAAATACTGCCCTTACCTCTTGGGATGGATGGGAAGTGTAATAGGAGTTCCAAGATTCTCAGCACGTTGTCCTGATCAGCTCAGCAGACGTTCTCACCTCTATGTGGCCCGTATGGAGATTTATGCATTAATCCAGATAATAGGTTACTCTTAATAAATTACTCAGAGACTTGTTTAAAAGAAAGTTTATCGAATCACCATAGAAAAACGGTTTCGCTTTATTAAAAACAATAACTCATAAGCAAATAGTATAAAAAGTAACAGCGAGAAGTCTTCACCCCAAATTGCGGCAAAAACAAATCTGATAACACACTGGATTATATAGGAGAAGGCATGTACAATATTTCTTCTCTGCAAAGCATTCACTAAACCTTTCCCTATTGGATAGATGCAAGTTACACTTAACATTTGGTCACACCCCTCTCTTCAGCGGGTCATAATACCATTACATAATATCAAGCAGATCCCTACAGTGTATAAAACCAGCACAAATCGAGCACAAATGAACGGCACCGGTTTGGAGAGATTTGAACGGCATGGGGCGGAGAGTGACGTCACTGTCCACAATTGTTTTTGTTATTTCTATGAAGGGGAAATATATTTGATGTTCATTTTAACAGCACAAACCGGCACAAATCGAGCACAAACGAATGACACCAGTTTTGTGCGATTTAGACGAACTGGGGTGGAGAGTGACGTCATGCATATCACGTGGCTCACAGTAGGCTACTTAAAATTTTATGCTAGATTTACTTAATTTTAACGTAATTGTAATAGTAGTTGACATGACTTATATTTTTTCATTTTATTTATGCATACACTTAAGTTCACCTTGTAACTTATATTTTTGCGTTACACGCACTATATATGTTAAGTAGACATTGAAAAGTTATGAATACTACGTTCGTTGTTTTTAATCGATTTACTTTTATAAGTAATGGTTGTTCGGACAACAAATCATTTTTTTCAGTGTAAGGAAGGAAAATAGATACAGTGTTTGTTTTAACGGCACAAACGGGCACAAATCGAGCACAAACGAACTGCGCTGGTTTGGAGCGATTTGAGCAACATGGGGTGGAGAGTGACGTCACACGGTCAAAAAAATATTGTTTAATATCTCAAACACCAAATCAGCACAAACGTTCGTTTTTGCCGCACAAATCAGCACAAACGTAGCACAAACGAATGGCATAGTTTTGGTGATTATTTATTTTTATGGGGTGCCAACTTCACGGAGGTCTCTTAAAGGGGTCATATGATGCTATTTAAATTTTTCCATTCTCTTTGGAGTGTTACAAGCACTTGGTGCATAAAGAAGATCTGTAA
>NW_015552528.1:626107-630614 GCF_001515605.1 Sinocyclocheilus anshuiensis | reverse complement strand
TTTTTATATTTTATATATTTAAAGCGAGTTTTTTGGGCAGTGTAGAGTAGTGCTTGTTGTTTGTCATTTCTCCGATCACAAATTCAGACATGGTTTTATGTTTACGTGGCGCGATATGCAATGCAACGTGTAAAAAGACAGTATAAGTCATTATAATCAGTAATTATGTCCCCACTGGATGCAACAAATGCCTCGTTTATAATGGGTTTTAATGTTTTTGTCTCGTCTCTCCGGCCGGGACACGGCATCACAGTATGGTAAGGTGCGTAACATTTCCGTCACACGCTTGAGCTATTCGGCCAATCACAACGCACTGGATAGCTGGCCAATCACAACACACCTCACTTTTCAGAACGATGAGCTTTGTAAAAATCGACGCGTTTCAGAAAGGCGGGGCATAGAGGAGAAACAATAATGTACAGTATGTGGAAAATAATGTGCTTTTTGAACTTTAAACTGCATAAACACATTTCATTACACCAAATACACAAAATAATGTTCTTTATAGCAACATCATATGACCCCTTTAACTTTTTTTTCTGCTCATAGAGCGTGTCTGATTATTATCTACATTTTATTTTATTATATAAAAATGGTCCAGATTTAAAGAGAAAAACTTTGAACCCCCATACAGTATCTGCTCAGTCACATGGCTTTCTGCCTTATTTAAATGTAATAATAATACTAATTTGATCAAACATCTGGTCTTACCTTTTAATATTCACATCCAATTGAGCTCAACTGATGAAATACTGTAAGTTTTTATAGAATAATTCTCAGACAACACTGCTTTTCCTTTCAAGACCCAGTATCCTCACCTTTGATAACTATTTTAACTGTTTAGGATTTTTTCCTTTTACAAAGCACTACTGCTGCCCACATGGAAATGTATAACTATTCCAAAAAAAACAAACAAAAAAAAAATTAAGTATTGTCTAGACCTCCGCTGGGAAGGAAATATTGAGACTAGACCTCTTGGAACCTTCAATTGAACACCCTTTCTCTAGGCGTTGAGTGTACGTTGGCTGTACACTCATTATTGCGGTGCATTGTGGGATTGAATGAGTGCATTTGATAATGTCCACTATGGTTTTGGACACCACTACAAATGGCTTTCATCTCAAATAGTGTCCTATTTAAGGGTATAGGGAGTAATTTTGGACACAGCCTATCTCTGGTAGAGTCACGGACCCTCCTATCTCCCAATACTAATGGTACGTTTAAGTCAAGTTAAACAATAAATGCAATAAATACAGCACCTGTATGGATGACACATTTGTTAAAATGGATTAAATATATATATATATTTTTTTTTTTTTGTAAATTGCATATACAAAATACCACTGTACTGTACAATTACAATAGAAAATATATTACAATTAATTTTACAGAACCTTCATAAACTGAATTAAAACATAAAGCAAAACACACTTTAAGCATGTTTTTATTCATCATGTTAAAAAGGTAAAAAATATTGATCTGAATTTTACGTAGAAATTGCCATCTTGTTCCAACCAAAGTGGCCTGAACCATATAATGACTGGAAGTGTTCGAGCGGCCATCGTACTATTCCCTAATGACAGAGAGCATCACTGACTGACAGCCAAAACACTGAGCTAAAATCACCTGATCTGAAGCTGATCAGTCACACAGGATTAGTTTTAGGACATGTGCATGTAAATGAATTGTTACTTCAGATGTTACCTGCAATGTTCATGGTCTTTTTGGGCAGGATAAGCGATATACAGTATATTGAAATCATTAGGTTGGGTGTATCTGCTGCACACTGACGACACAGGTAACTGAGCCAAAACAAAATATATTTCTTTATTAACGTGATTATGAAGGAAATATGAAACGTAAATATATCTGGTATTAGTAGCAGAAATTGATTCAAATATACAATAAATATCACAATGCAAGCCTCAGTTACTATATTACACTATTGTATTAAGTTCACCATGCACCAGAGTAAAGATAGTTTGCAGTTTGAAATTCAGATTTCTTTTGGCTGTAGATCCGCAGTGAGCTGTCGTAGAAATGTAAATGATATCGCATCTCATTCTTCATGAATTGTGAATTCATGTGATGCAGTCCTCCGGCCCGAATTTTTTCATAGTGACTTTTGATTTTATAATGCGTGTAGCTCCAAAAGTTGGACTCTTAGGCCCCAATCAGACAGAAGGCGTTTTTCAGGTTTGAAAGGACGAGGCGCACCACACTACCTTTTTTTTATGGTTAACTTTTTTTAATTTAGAAAAGAGCAGTGCACTGCTTTTTTATGTTGCTTGGCAACCACCGCATCAGCTGTCCTGTTAGTCTAATCAAGTATTACAGAACAAGTGCTCTAAAATCTTTGGTTTGCTGTTAAGTAAGCTGTCATATTAGCATATTAACCGTAAACATCCGTCACCACAACAGAAGTCCCGCCTCTCCATTCATCCAATTAGACAATGGAAAAAAACGCGAATGATGTCAGGTTCTTTTCTGCTCAGAGTTGATTTTTTTTCACCTTCAGGCACTCAGAGCACTCCTACAGAGACATGAAAACAGCGCAAAATGCTCACTGCCAATAGAAAACAATTAAAAATGGCACCTCTCACTGCAAAAAACACGTTCTGTCTGATCGGGGCTTTAGAGGACTGAAATCAGACTCTTCTTGACCTGCTATATTTGTGAATTTTTTCACAGCAAAGCTCTTGTTCATCAACCCCTTGGTAAATTCACTAGTCAGGAATGTGGAAAGCTAGGCGCTCTTTACTTTTGACAGCTATTTCCAATAAATATGGAGTCCGGGAAAAAATCCCTTTTTTAAGAGATAGCCTGATTTGTGAAAACTTTCACAATTGCATCTTATCATGTTTCAGTGTTTCTCACGGCTCTGTCCTCTTTTTCTTGTAGAATAATGTCAAGGTGGCTATGCCAAAGAATCCAGCGGTCCAAGGAATAAGATAAATCAGATTATACGTTTAAAAACGTTCATCTAGTCGGGTCATATAGACTATTGTGATTTGTGAAATATTTCACAATACAGATTTGCTCAATGCATTACTTGAGTGCCTTACTTCAATATTGTGATTTGTGTTAAATGATCCAAACTGCACTGTGAAAGACTTCTCAAATCAGAAAAATGACGTTTAAAGCATGCATGGAAGGATTAACTGACTAAATCTGGACTGTGAAAGTTACAAAACATAACTACAGTGAAAACAAGGTGAATTGAGGTTGGCTATATGCGCATGTTAAAAAGCATACATTTTTATTCGAATTTCAGAATGCACACTTTGACATTAGTAATACATACATATGCTGAGATATCTCATCTGTCTGTTGAGCTGATGTTTGTTATATGAACGCAAAGAAAGAATGGCAAACGGTGAAGTGCTCGGCGAGGACGCTTGAAAACAGTCTCCTATAGAATAAAGCATAAAGTCACTCAACATCAATGTGAAGACCGGTGGGGAGCATGAAAGCTGGGATTGAAAATCAGAGTGATTCCACCAAATAATGATTTCTGAACAAAGAAGGGGTCATATGATGATTTTTTAAAGATCATTATTTTGTGTATTTGGTGTAACAGAATATGTTGACATGCTTTAATGTTAAAAAAAAACATTATTTTTCAAATACTGTACATTATTGTAGGTCCTCTATGCCCCGCCTCTCTCAAACGCTTCGTTTTCAACAAAGTCCCTCCTTCCGACAAGCGCAGTCTGCTCTGATTGGCCAGCTGACCCAGTGCATTATGATTGGCCGAACACCACAAGCACGCGTCGGAAATGTAACGCCCCTTACCATAATCACGAGCTTCAAGCTTTCAAAGTAAATATCAAGACAGTTAATAATGTCGTTAGTTTTACCATCAGTTCAAGCCCGAAAGGGCAACAGAGTCGCGTGACAGACACAGTGATGAAGCTCGTATGTATTTGCAGTACACAAGCTATATTAAGAAAGCGGACTCCACTGTGATGTGTCCCTGTCTCTCTCTCACGCACACACACACACACACACACACACACCCACACACATACACATACACATACACATACATGATTGCAAATCATTTTACTCCAGACTGCTTTCTGAACGAGGGACAATTCGAGGCAGGTTTTGCTAAAAAGTTCAAACTGAATGATGGATCCAGCTGCACCTCCAGAAGAAGTAAATCCCACACTTTATATTTTTTATGATTATTTACAAATTGGCTTTCCTCTTCCACGGAAGAGAGGGGCGGGGTGAGCAGAGCTCATTAGCATTTAAAGAGACACCGAAACGGGTCGCTATGAGCTGTTTTTGACAAGGTAAAAAGAGTGTTGTTTATTCTGTTGAGGAATTTTAACCCTAAAGTATGTTACAGACCATTCATGAAGACCCTAAAGAATCATACCAACTTGTGGAAAATGGGCATTCGATGTCCCCTTTAAACAAAATAAGATTTTCTTTTTCTTTTAAATGAACAACTCGTTTCATCAAGTTTCCAATGCGACTCGTAAAGGGGGGGGGGGGG
>NW_015552528.1:614383-625865 GCF_001515605.1 Sinocyclocheilus anshuiensis | reverse complement strand
AGGTTCAAATAGGGCACAGAAAGGGGGGGGGGGGGGCTTAACTTATTAGTTAGCTGCCAATTTTCTTAAAGAACCCAGGAAGATATAACTAACCCCATTATCTTATCAGGGTTACACAATACAGAATTTCAAACAATTGTCACAAGCAGAAGTTTTAAGAAAAAAAGGTTTCTGGAGCTTCACTGAACTTGACGACTCATGACATAACATTTCTCACTGAATTACACACATACACCCTTTTGTTAGCTTCTCTATGGCTTTGATTACAGGCTTTATGTCTTCTACAAGAATGAATTCAGAGTTTGTGGTTAATTCTCCCTCCAGACTGAGAGCTGAAACAGATATGCGTATTAGATTAATAATCTCCTTCACACTGTCATATCGTGACTCATCTGTTAAACGGCAATATGTTTTCTCCCATTCTGTTGAACTGATTTTGTGCTCCTGATTGAACTGCTTCACTTTCTCATCCAGTTTCTGTTTCTGAATCTTCTGAATCTGAAGTTTCTGTTTCTCTGTTTTATCAAAAACATAATTAGTGAAGTGCGTCCTTTCATTTTCTTCCACCATCGTCTCTATTTTACTGATCAGATCTTTGAACTGTGGGAAACTGGCAGACTTGTTGTCCAGAAAGAAGAATCGATTTTTACAACTCTGTAAAAGTTTTTTGAGCTCTGGATCAGCATTATGTAGAAAATCTCGTTTTATTTTCCTCCAACTCATCTTTGTGAGTGAAGAGGATCATGGTGTATTTTGTATTTGCTCTCCGAACACATTTCTGAGTTTCTCCACTGTTTTTTTCCCCTCCTCGGTGAATCGACCAGTTTTAATCACAATAATAAAAGCATGTGGTCCAGGATAAGCATATGTTACACATTCCACTATTTATTTTATAACTTCCTCCTCACTGAGTTCAGTATCATAAAGTCCAGGCATGTCGATCACTGAGATCTTTCTACCAAACCTCACTCTGGTTTCTGACTGACACCGTTTCGTCTGAGAGGTTGAACTTGCCGAACATTTGAACAGGTTTCTGCCGATGATGGTGTTTGCAGTGGCACTTTTCCCAGATCCAGTTTTTCCCAGCAGAAACAGCCTGATCTGGTCTTTCCTCTCAGTAATCACATTAATCTCATCTGGATCTGCTGCTGCAGACTCTCCTGAAACTACAGATCAAATCACATCATTGTGCTGTTTATATTAAAGGCAATGAAAACAAATATAGTGAAAGTAGGCTATGCCATCCATTATGTGCAAAAAAAGGGGCTAAAATCACATTACATTCTTACATTGTAACATTACGATCTAAAAACTAAAATAATGCTTTTTAAGGCAGAAGTTCAATTCACTAAACTAAAAATGAAAGTAAATAAACACAAGTACATGTAATAACAATATCTTACCAGTTATTTTAAAGCCCTTAATATTAAGCATTTTTTAGGACAAATTGGGTTATGCACATTCAAAAATTAACCATGGTTTTACTACAAATCCAAAACTCCAAAAAACCATGGTTACTATAGTTAATAGTGTTTTGCTACACTAATCATAGTTTAACCATGGTGTTTGTAGTAAAACTGTGGTTATACAAATGGTAATCAATACACCAAAAACCATGGTTACTACACTTTTCCTGTAGTAACACCATGGTTGATTTTTGCTCACTTTATGTCTTCTGTTATTATTCAGATGTGCTTGTATCAAACTACTGTATATCGATATAGGCGGTATTGCCTCATACCATATCGCCTATTAAAAATAAATCGATATATCGTACAAACTCGATATACCGCCAAGCCCTACTTCATACGTCACAAGGTTTCCCTTTATGCAGAGATGGGCATAAATACACGAAAATGTATTTAAAATACAAATACAAAATACTGTGTGGAAAAATGAACAAATGCAAATTACATTAGATTTTTTTTTTCAAAAGTCTTTAAAATACAAAAAAGTATTTTGTATTTCAAATGCGTATTTTAAATACATGTATCTGAAATACTGCCCATCCCTGCCTTTATGCATTTATGCACACGCCTCAAAAACAGAGCTGGTATTTGACACCCTAAAATACAGTGATTAAATGTATATATATTTGAATGGGATGAAAGATGAAGAATGTACTGTACGTTAGCTTGCTTATTGTTCCCAAGAGAATCATTTAAGTCCACGTCTTACTAACAAGTAACTATGCTTCTAACCACAGGTCCAGAGCTGTAGCTCCTACCACGTAAGTTTGCGAATGTTTGATGAACTGTGGTTTCAGGAATCACCGAATCAGAAAACTATGTTGGTAACGATGGAACTTGCAGCCATAGTTGGCTAACGATGCCTTTGGGAAAAACACCCTCATTACATAATTGATTAACTTTACAGTTATCAAACTGAATTAAATCAATACTGAACTGGCCTCAGCTGAATAATAACACTATTGTCTTTTTGAGCTGCTTTACAGCAGAATTGAATCACTATTTTCTTATCACTCTGAAGCTGCTTTGAAAACTGTATTGTGCTATAGAAATACAAGTGACTTGATTTGCTAAGTTCCTTACACTTAATGACTAACGTGCATGTATTAGTGAATTAATTTACAACAACTACAAATCATCTTACAGTTGATACGAAGAGTCTCCATGCTGTGATTCCTCCTCATTTGTTTCATGATACATTTTCCTCCGTTCTCCATCATCACTCCTTCAATCTTCTGCAGTAGTTATTGTATCCGATCATCTGATTTTCTCCTGTTATTGAAACACATTCAGTACCATGTTGCTGCAGATCCACATGATCTTTGTGTTTCAGATATTCATCAATGGTCTGATCCAGATCCTCCTGTTCATCTTCATGTGTGAACAGAATCATGATGTGTTTCTGAACCTCAGGACCAAATAAACACTTCATATAATCCAGGATCTCTTCCTCATTTTGCACAGGTTTCTCTAGAGGAACGGTGAGCAGAACTGAACTGAGACCTGCTGAACATCCAGAGACCAGCTGCTCTTTCATCTTCTCCAGCTGCTCTTTATTCAGATCTGGATCCAGTAGATCTGGACAATTAATCACATCAACCTGGTTCCCACCGATCTGTGTTTGACCCTCACACACTTCAGACTCATGCTTCTTCCTAAGTTTTTGGACTTTAAACCTCTTTTCTCCCAGTATAGTGTTTCCAGATTAGCTTTTCCCAGAACCGTTTCTGCCCATCAGAAGAATCCGGATCACTGGATCATCTGGACTGGAGCTGAGCGCTGACATAAATGAAACGAAAATATGGAATAAGATCAGAATCAGGTCAGGTCAAGTTATAATCTTTTTCAATGCAGTGTAATGAAAGAACAAAATATACAATCTACACTCTAAAAATGTGTTGTTGTTGTTGTTGTTTTTCCAAACGCTAGATTTAGTCTGTTAGGCCGTTTTGCTGGGTTATTTTTTATTTTTTTTTATGTTGGGTAGTTTTTGTATAACTGAGCTGCTGGGTTAATTTTACTTGACAAATCAATTGATGCATACACTTTCCCAGTTCTGGGTCAATGTAACCCAGTTTTGGGTAGCTGTGCCTAAAACTGTATCAATTTTTCATAGGTTAACTTATTTTGTGTTCTGTTTGGAGAAAACCCTTCCTTAGGAGTATCTTCCTGAATGAAAGTAAAGTTTGTATTACATTGTTTTCCTATCAAATTATTGTTGTAGAAACAGGAAAACGTCTGTTGTCTCACATTATACCTTTTTTTTGTTTACATGTATGCAGAGGCTGTCACAGCCATCAGCCGGTGTGCCCATGAAAGCCACCAGAGGGCACTTCTCCCGAATCATCATATATTGTAATACTATGCACTGCAGGGGAGACCGGCCCTGCGTGCGTCCCAATGCTCATACTATCCATCCTAAATAGTACGTGAGATTAGAACAAGTGTGTCCCAAAGCATAGTATGTTGAAAAGAGTATGCCAGGAGACCCCGGATGGTCTACTATTTCAGGTCGATTTTTGAAGTGTGGATCCGTGCACACTCTGATGGCTAATATTACCCACAATCCATTGCGCTTTGACGAATGATTGGGTTGAGAACTACAAACACGAATACAAAGCGTTAATAAACTACTAGCATGGCGGATATGCGCGACCGACGGTTAAGTAGAGTGGTTTAGATAAAGGGGTTTGAGTTACTAATAATCAACATTTAACCTGGTAAAAAATTATTTAATGTTATTTGTGTTAGGATATTTCATCTACAACAGCAATGTAAAGTTTTATAAGCATCCGTTTGGTCGTTAGCTTTTAAATGCATAATTATGCAGAAAATATGAGCACCAAAAGAGTACATACTTTAAGGGCGTAGTATAAGTAGGCACATTGGAATGCAGCATTTGTTTTTTGGTTGTGGACTTCAATTTCCATCACTCTTTGCCTGGGATATTATGTTTAATTGCTTTCAGCTGTGTGTAATGTACCTAGTTAAACCCTCTGGTTGCTGCAGTATTGCTTTTGTTATTCTGTTTTGTCTTGTCTATTATGTGGATTACCTTGTGCCAGTGCTTTCTGCCTTTTGCCTTGGTATGGATTATTGTTTTGGGAATTCCCAATAAAGCTGCAATTGTATTTTCTTCTAGTTTTCAGAGTGTTCTGTGACAGAGGCGCTGTAACGGGGAGAAGGTTGGTCGATTCCAAGGGCCCTGATTCCAATTAGCTTTGCCAAGATGAGAATGAATCCCCTATGTCTAGTAAACCTTTAAAGTTTGAAACGGCTTCATAAATTAGTGTTTTCAGATAGCAGTATTGCTATTTCTGTGTTGCAAACATCAAATAATAACGAAACTGATGTTATGCATCAACTAAAGATTTTATAGATTTGTTTAGATTGTAGTAGGTGGCGACCAGTGACTCTTAAAATGTATTTGAGATTTGTTCAAAAACTCAAGAAATAAGTCTTCATTAATTTCAAACATACATAATGAGTTCATTACCGAACGGTGCTTTCAAACTGAATGCTAAATGATTGATCGTCTTCGGCAAATTCATGCCTGCACGATGGGTGGTGCTGACTGAGAATCCATTAAAAAAGTAAATAAGATAAATAAAGTTTGGGGTATTACACCAGAAACACAAACTATCTATAATGCTTACAACTTTAAAAAGACAATAAACTTACAATCAATTCCCATTTTCTCAGCAATTCCTTGCCACAGAACTTCTTTTGTGTCTATATTTTTGTAATTGCTGTGACTTTAATCAAAAAAGTTCTCTATTCTCAGCAGTGGCAGTTCTAGTAACTGGGGGGGCCAGGCAGGGGCCACTTCTGCTTTTAGGGGGAACACTTTCAGGATCTAAAAAAAATGTTTTTGGGTGACATGGGGTCTATGAGGAATGGCAACATCAAAGCAAGCAGCCATACATAATTTTTGGGGATTTATGGCTTGGCATACACAATTGTGTTCACAAATATTGTATTCAACAACGCTGTTTGCACTGCACTCTTCCGTTACTTGATTTTTATTTTGGTGCATCAATCTGTTAAGTTATTTAGTATAGGATAGTATAGTATCCTACACAAATATTGTATTACCATGAAGTAATCATCTATGCTGTTTAAAAAAAAAAAAAAAAAAACATTTCAATGTCCATTATGGCACCAAGTCAATACACGATATAAAAACTTCAACAGGTAGATTGTCTCTCTCTCTTTCTCCTCTGCACCTGTAGCTGGTGTGTGGTGAGCGCACTGCATCCAGGTGGATGCTGCACACTGCTGGTGGTTAAGGAGAGACCCCATGATATGATTGTAAAGCGCTTTGGGTGAACAACAATACACAATAAAGTGCTATATAAATGCCTCATTCATTCATTCATTCATTCATAGACTACTTGGATGGTCTAAATCATGTTTTAGTGCAAGTATAAGAGCAATAAAAACTTTAGATTTTAACATTAGAAAGAAATACAATAATATCAAAGCACTGAAACTGGATCAGTTTCGAAAACAATCTGATTGACTGATTTTCTGTTATTAACAGAGGTGGGAATGTCTGTAATTACCCAGAACCTACTATCAACCATATACTCTAGCAACCCCCCAGCAACTGCATAGCAAGAGCCTAGCAACCACCCAGAATATCCTAGCAACCAACTATTTTAGCAAACACCTAGAACATCTAACTAACCTGGAACATTAAACTATTTATGTGACTTTAAGACAAGCCAGCATAAATTTGTCTTTCAAACTTTTCAATCTAGGTTTTTTTTCTTAAATGCTTACAATTTGGGGGGCAAACTTGATGACACAGGGGCACTGGCCCCCCGGCCCCCAAACAAACAAACACTCAGCATCCATTCTCTTCCAGGATACTTTTCCTCAGTGTCTACACGTTTTCAAAGCTGCTTTCTGTGCTCTAGCGTCACCAATCTCGCCCGTTTGTGCAACAGTGGCAGCTCCAGGCACATGATCTCATGCGCATCTAATAGGTAGTTTGCACATGACGTCACTGATGACACGTGAAATGCAGCCGGAGGGCAGGAAGTGATTTTTCTCCATAGAAATCACTAGCAGAAACTCAAAATGCCTGTGTTTTGCGTTGTTTATGGATGCTCCAATCGGCCAAACCAAGAAACCACAAGGAGCTTTTATCGTGTACGAAAATGTGTTGTTCATAAGTGGGGAAAAGTCAAGAAATTGACTGAAAAACGCAGGAAAACGTGTCTTGTAAACCTGCGTCTGCGGTCGAGAGGAGCGGAGCCGGACACTGCTCATGTGTGCAATATCTTTGTACAGATGTATCGATACTCTAAACCACGATCAGCAATGCAGCGATTGGCTGGCGGCAAGACAGCAACGTAATGACATCATATAATTAAAAAAAGACACCTGACAAAAAACTTGACAAATTTCTGGACCTTTATAGGGAGACAGCAACGCGAACAAAACTACATAAATGTAATAATAGATAAATGAAATGTGCACTGTTTTTATTTATTTATTTATTTATTTTGTTTTTTTTTACATGATTCCCAATTATTTATATTCACAATTTCTAGTATTTGTGCGGGCATTGCATCTTTATTTCAATGTTGTAATTAGCAATTCATGCAATTTTATCTTTGAAGCAGATTTGTTATGTGACAGCATTAGACTGAGCTGAAAAACCTGAAAAGCATTGTTTATTGAACTTGTGTCTTTGTATTTATTTTCTGCTATTGCTTGTAATTTGGTTATCTGTAGAAAAGATTTTTAGCACTGAGCCCATAGTAGCAGCCAGAATTGTTTTTCCAAATGTTTATTTTCTTTATTATTTAAAAAAACAAACAAAGTGTAGGCCTATTTTTTTGTTATGAATGTCCCAATTGTGGAACAGGATGTGAAAATTTCAGATAAATGTTTATGTTATAAATTTTGGTTGCATTTGTGAGTTAATAAAAATGTAGATGTTGTTTAAAATATGTATATAATATTATAATATCGATATATCGATCAATATACTTCTGTATCGAAACGAATCATAATCGTATTGTAGAATTTGAGGTATCGCAAATATCGTATCGCTGGGTATGAGAATCGATATCGTATCGTGATAAACCATCCGATTTACACCCCTAATAATCACACTCATCACTGGACAGAGGATAAGTATTACACCTTTCAAGGTCTCTAACGTGCCCTATAATGACCTCTATGGGGGTTTTAAAGCACACAGTGATGTTACAAAAGAGGTACTGCAACAGTTCAATTAAGGAGGTTTACAAGATATTACAATACAAAAAAATGTTACAGCCCAAATCAATGTCTGACCAAAAGCAAACACATTTCTCAGAAGCATTAAAGTAACATCCTGCTGGCTCACTGCCTTCTGTCTTATCCAGTAAGACGCATGGTTATTCATTATGGCTTGAGGTTGTATGCTAAGGTCACACACTTGATGGCGGTGATGTCATAAAGAAACCAAAGCTTTATGGGACCTGACAGGATTGTTTGGGCTCAGAAACGGGCAAACTCTTACAACCAGATGCATGAAACAAATACTACAAAAGTGTTTTTCTTAGGGACTGGTCAAACATAATTTTTCATTTTTTATTATTTAAAAAAAAAAGTTTTTTTATTATTTTTTTTTTTTTTATTATTTTGCATTTTCTTGCCTTTTTCCCCATTTCATTGCCCTGCTTATCACATTTTCAGGGCTCCAGACAAAAAAAATCACTTAAGGAGCCATTTCTACAGCATTATCATTTCAATCCATATTGTAGATGTCCTGGAAACTAAGATTCACTTAAAGTGGGAACTAAACGTCTATTCCAAGATGTGTGTATGGAGTCAAATAACTGTTTATTACACAGAATCTGTGGCAATATCACAGACCATAACTATGTCAGCATCTTGGTCATTGAGTGCAGTTTGTTATGTGGCATTGTTTACAAGCTTTACACGTTTTCCGCAGTTTGAAACACCAAATGAGACATTGAGACATTACATGAGACATTTCAGTAAGTTGCACTGTATCTTATAGACCAATAGGTGGTTTGCAATCACGTGATTCTGATGACGCGTGAAATGCAGCTGGAGGGCAGGAAGTGATTTTTCTCCATAGAAATCACTAGCAGAAACTCAAAATGCGCGTTGTTTACGTTGTTTATGGATGCTCCAATCGGCCAAACCAAGAAACCACAAGGAGCTTTTATCGTGTTGTTGTTCATGTTGTTCATAAGTGGGGAAAAGTCAAGAAATTGACTGAAAAACGCAGGAAAAAGTGGCTTGTAAACCTGCGTCTGCGGTCGGGAGGAGCAGAGCCGGATAATGCTCGTGTGTGCAAATGATTAATATAAGATATAATAATATATGAAGATATTAATAAAGATATAAATAGATTGGGCTGCCACCTCTCATGCATTCAGAATTCACTCAGTGCTAAATGCCACACATAGACACGATGTAAATAAGATATTATTTGCAGTTCAGAAAGCTTCACTGATTATAAAGGAACATCGCGAGATTGCGATAAATTGAAGTGAGTGACAGCTTTTTAGTGATATTTGAAAGCGCTATTGATAAGCGCTATTTGCTGGCTTTAATTTTATCTTTGAAGCAGATTTGTTATGTGACAGCATTAATTAAAGTTATCTGCATCTCCTGCGCTCCATCAAGCCACTCCCATAATAGCTGTCAGCACTCAAATTAATGCACGACTCAGATTAACAAGCATGTGTGTAAGACTCCAATACAAGTATGAAGTAGTTATTTTATCACGAATACATTTTTCAGTGAGTAAAACTGGCTGTGTCTATAGTACACACAACATTATAATATTATTTTGAAATTTATTTTTAAATGATTATTATTTTAAATGATTGTCCCTGGATCAGTAGGGTACTCTTGTAATATAGCAGCAGTGGCTGGGATAGATTTTAAATATCAATTCCACTTAAAAAGATGCAATCTAATCCTGTTTACATGAAATAAGATGCTCCCGAGCAGGTTTAAGCTTACGGACCTGTCGCTATGACAGCAAGTCCAGGATCAGCTTCGAAGAACCAAACAATCCAAGATCATGCCGAATCATCAACATTGCAAAAAGAAAACAATTCTTAGTTTCATATAAGGGGATGGTTGTAACACTTTCTAAAGATGTGTTACAAACCCACCCCACCCCTGTCAGTCATTGTTTAGCTAGCTGTATTAGCATAATGGTTTGAAATTAGACGGTGAAAAATGCATCACATTTTGCCTGAGAAACTACAATTTAATCTAATACAATTTAATCTAATATAAGTTAAACAATTTTATCAGCAATAGTTTAAGTATATTAAGTAACATTACATTCTTACCTCAAAATCATTTTTTTCTCTATAAAACTGGCATATGCCTATTTCCAGCCTTGATAACCATCCATGTGTATCTGGGAGGAAGTGGGTACACACTGAACACATCTTATCCCTGATTGGTGGAACTGGGGGTGTTACAACTCTCCATATTACAACCATTCTTATGCTGTGTTCCAATGTGCCTACTTATACTACGCCTTTAAAGTATGTTTTGGTGAAGAAAAAGTACACACTTTTGAGCATGTAGTAGAAGAGTAGGCAAGCTTTGGGAAAGTTACACGCACCCTGACACTGTGTAAACTGGCCTGTCAATCATCTTGTCACAGTTAACATTCTCCACATTGCATTTCATTTAACTTCCTACCGTATTAGAGAGCGAAGAAGTAGCTCGTTGATCTGTGAGCCGTGGGTCTTTATGCAGAGAACTCTGCTCATATTTTCTGCATAATGATTTATTTAAAAGTTAATGGCCAAATGGATGTTTATAAAAGTTTACATTGCTGTTGCAGATGAAATATAACTCAGATAAGATTTAATAAATATTTTTTACCAGGTTAAATGTTGATTATTAGTAACTCAAACCCCTTTATCTAAACCTCTCTACTTGACCATCGGTCGCACATATCCGCCATGCTAGTAGTTTATTAACGCTTTGTATTCGTGTTTGTAGTTCTCAACCCAATCATTCATCAAAGCGCAATGGATTGTGGGAAATATTAGCCATCAGAGTGTGCACGGATCCACACTTCAAACATCGGCCTGAAATAGTAGACCAACTCTACTATTCCTGGCATACTCCTTTCAACATACTATGCTTTGGGACACACTTGTTCTAATCCGCTAACAGAGTGCGCGGAGGTATGCAAATATGTATGTTGAATTGTACATTTGAACTGGTATTTAAAATTTTGCCATTAAAAACAACAATAACATTTTTTTTATTTTTCTTGTGGCAGGGTAAGTAGAATTTTGAACCACTAGCCCAACACTCACTGGCCAAGAGCAGTGAGTAATTCCCTCTTATCTTTTGTTGTTTGATTAACATTAATGACACAGAGTGCAGCAGGTGGATTATATTAAGATCTAAATCACAGATCTAATATCAGAATTTTCACAACTGTTTTCGTTAAGACATATCCATCTATGTTTACATGTGAATACATGCCAGGAGAGATATATTTTGAAGTAATTCAGTGTTGCATGCTGTCTGAGAGAGAGAGGCGGCTTTCAGCTTTCTGTGCACGCACTTCAGGTGTGTCAGTAACACACTGGGATCTTTTTCATGGCTTATTGTGTGTAAAATCTAGTTCCCTTTCATGGGAATGAGACACTGCATCCTCAAGGGGTCGCTATGGGGAACGCCTCGTCGTGACCCGTGTCTGAAGCATACATTGAAAAAACACCAACAACACGTTGGCCGGCGACAGCCATGACGCCACTATCGGTGCAACTATAGTATAAATAGGCACCGGGAGAACACATCATCCTCTTCTTCGTCTTCATTGACTGTTTTGTTTGAAGCGTGCATTTTTGTGGTAAGAGTGATCTCTATTCATATCATTATGGCGAGAACTAGCAAAGCGTTTAGAGGATGTGTGCATCCGTGTTGTCGTTGTTTAACATCTGATGACACACACGATCTATGCGTTATTTGTTTGGGCGAAGACCATGCACGCG
>NW_015552528.1:611593-613788 GCF_001515605.1 Sinocyclocheilus anshuiensis | reverse complement strand
TCCCTTTCGCGATCGTCGGCTGTGCACGAGAGTGAGCTGCTGGAGGATGATGTTATTTCATTAACATTGTCTGATTTAGTGGCCAGTGCTCTGCTAGGTTCAGCCCAGCAAAAGCAGGAAATGTCTGAGGAGGGCAAAGAAGCTGAGGCTGAGCCTTTCCCAATCCTCCTGCCCTACGTATGATGAGCTTTTGAAAGTTATGGATCGAAAAAAGCTATTTTTTATGTTTCATCTGACCATAGAAGCCAGTGCCATTTGAAGTTCCAGTCGTGTCTGACAACTGAATGTGCTGGAGATTGTTTTTGGATGAGTGAGGAGAATTTATCTTGAAACTCTCCCGAACAACATGTGGTGACGGTGTTCACCAAACACATCTTGAGGATTTGTTGCTAAAAAGCTCATTTTTTAGTTACATCTGACCAGAGAACCCAGCCCCGTTTGAAGTTCCAGTCGTGTCTGACAACAGGATATGCTGGAGTTTGTTTTTGGACGAGAGCATTTTCTTTTCTTGATTTTTTTTCTTGAAACCCTCCCAAACAACTGTTTGATTTTTTTTTTTTTTAAAGGTTTTCTGACCCTGAGACTCAACTATTTTCTGCAATTCTCCAGCTGTGATCCTCAGAGAGTCTTTAGCCACTCAAACTCTCCTCCTCACCGTGCATTAGGACGATATAGACACATGTCCTCTTCCAGACAGATTCGTAAAATTTTTAGTTGATTGGAACCTCTTAATTATTGGCCTGATGGTGGAAATGCTCTAGCTCTTTTCTTACAGCCACTTTTTATTTTGTGAAGCTCAACCATCTTGTTCTGCACATCAGAACTATATTCTTTGGTTTTACTCTTTGTGATGGATGATTAAGGGAATCTGGCCTTTGTGTCCTTCTATTTATAATCCTGTGGAATAGGAAGTCATGGCTGGAGAATTTCATGCTTCTAGTCACCCTGGTGTGCTAAAAAAAATTGTAAATATGAATGGGAATATACTTCAGAGATATTTTACTCATGAGAATTTCTAGGGGTGCCATTAATTTTGGCCAACATACATTGGAAAAAAAACACTTATTTTATAATGTGAGTTTCCCCCAATTTCAGTTGTTTTACTTAAATGATAGTGTCACGAATCCGGTCTATGAACTTCCGTTAACTCACCACCAGAGGTCACCCGCTCAATACATGGACTCTCACACTACACAGACTGGTACACTATACCCTGGACTACATTTCCCATCATCCATTGCCCTGCGGCACGTCTCACGTCTTGTCAGCCCCGTAACAGAATACTCGGCCACACAAGGATCCAGCAGCTTTTCACACGGACATTGGCCAGGTATGGATATGGCAAGACTATTATTAGCCCTCGAGCAGGGCACGCGAACGCTCGAGGACTATGTACAAGAGTATTTAGATCTATCTTATTTCTCTGATCTGCCAGACTGTGTCCTGATAGATTTTTTCTGCAAGGGCATTAATCTGCCGTTAAAGTCAAAGCTCATTCGAGAGGGTCCGCGTTCATCACTCGTTCAGTTTATGGATTATGCTTTGTTGACTGTTAGTTCATCATTCACTGTGGGTGTCGCAGAGGAACTCGCGTCCAACTGTCTGTCTTGCCCGTTTCTGTCAAGGAATTTAAACCTGAGCTGTCTGTCTGTCCTAATGCTTATGTAGAGTCTGAATTTTAATTATCTCTTGGTCCCGATTTAATCAAGTCTGATGTTGAACCATCCATCTGTCCAGTTTCTACTAATACACCGGTGTGTAATATGTCTGAATTTTCTTGTGTCTCAGTTTTCCCTAGTTCCCAGTCTCTACCAGGGGTCTCTGTTCTGTATGCTCTGCCGTGGTGGTCTTCTGCTCCGCCTGTTCCGTCTGCTCCACCCTGGTGGTCTTATGTTCCGTCTACCTGCTCTGCCGGCTCCACCCTGGTTCTCTGCTCTGTCCTGGTTTCCTGCTTTGCCGGTTCAGCCTGGGTACCCTGCTCTGCCCCAGTCTCCTGTCCCTCCACTTCCACGTGGACCTGGCCCTCCGTCCCCCCCAAGGAGGGCGGTGGAGCAGAGGCGAAACGGCTATGAGATCCTGCTCAAGTAGCCGAGTATTGTCTGCGTTTATTACTCTCCTAGTGATAGCATTTCAGATTCTTGCCTGTGTTTTCGGATTACCCTTTTTGACTTGCTGTTTCGGACTCTGTTTGCACC
>NW_015552528.1:604510-611576 GCF_001515605.1 Sinocyclocheilus anshuiensis | reverse complement strand
TTTTGAATGAAAGATCAAAAGGATAAACAATGCAGATTTATTTTCACAGCCACCTTTGCTCATATTTACCAATGGTGCCAATATTAGTGGAGGGCACTTTATATGTTGCATACAGGGAAGCTCAATTAAATATATTTTTGAAATAGGAAATATATTTAGTTCCAACCTTTATATACCGGGGGTGGCAGTCATATTTCAGAGTGGCTGTGCCATGCTCTATCACATCCTTGCTAACATGTAGTGCCAGTACGTGTGCTCATTGGCGCCCTAGGTGACCGCCTAGCTTGCCTATGCCTAGAAATGGGCCTGAATTTATGTGAAAAGTAATACCATTTAATGTAAAAGAGACATCATTCTTACCCAGACAATCATGTCTATGTCATGGGCATTTAGTAGATGTGAGGTATAGTTTGTTAGTGTGCAGATGACTTTCAGCTCATATATATAGCATATATATATATATATATATATATATACTGTATATCATATAGCTCCAATGCATAATGCCTTTCAACGAGAATCTGATAATCTATGCTGTTCTTTTTTACGCCATTTTCAGGGTAAGCTGGACGCATTATGTGGGACATTTGGTGCAGAACTGACCACTTCTACTTGTGAGCTAGCTCTGTCTATTCAAACGCTCGATAACTTCTCCTTGTCTAATCCCACCTCAATTAGTGAAATAATATTGAAATCCACTTCTTCTTCCTGCTGGGCTGACCCTGCACCAACATTCCTTTTGAAACACTGCACTTCTGTCATTTCTGCTCCAATTTCACATCTTGTAAACATGTCGGCTCCCAAACTTTGGAACACATTGCCCCTGGCTCTCCGGACAATAACCACACTCCACGAATTTAAGTCTAAACTCAAAACCTATATGTTCCACCAATATTACCTGTTATAATGTCATGTTAATGTTACCTGTTATAATGTTATTTTTTATTTTTTTATGATACTGTATTATTACTGTGGTATGCAACTGCAACCACATGTTCTGGACTTGGAAAATGTCTTGTCCATGTATGTAGTGCTTCTGTTGCTTCTGTCATTGTGCAGTGTCCTTGAGCTTGGGAAAGGCGCTATATAAATTAAACGTATTATTATTATTATTATTATTATATAAACAACTCTCTGGAAAACTTGATACTGATTGGTTAGTTTTATCATTCAGCCATCAGTTATCTCCCAATGTTCACCGCTGTCCATGGCAACACTGTATATTGGACACCGGCCTGATTATTAGTAGTACTGAAACCAGCACTGCTTTCATACAAACACAACTGAACCATCCTGTGTCTCAGTAATGGACTGTAGTGAAAATTACCTCAGAAAGTAGCCTAATGTTCGCGCGGCGCGGTTTTAATTAATCAGCGCCACGCTGTCCATTCGGTGGCACTAGCAAACATGTTCTCCCTGCGCTGTCGAGTCGGTCGTGCAACTCGGTCCATTGAGCCGCGCCTTTGACAGGTCAGCGTGGCACGAACTCTGTAACATCGCGCTGTTTCGTCACTTTTGGTGTCTGGCTTCCCATACTGTTGCGCATCGGGCGTTCTGAGTTCAAGTTCCGGCTTGCGGACCTTTCCCGATCCCTCTCACATCGCTTCCTGTCTAAATACTGTCCTGTCCTAATAAAGGCAAAAATGACAAAAAATAAATCTTAAAAATGTAAAATTGTTCAGTAGCAATAAAGTCTATATTATATTAAAGCTTACACTAAAAATATACAATATCAAGTCAAGTCACCTTTATTTGTATAGCACTTTATACAAAACTCAACAAAAGCCCATGTCTAGCGACCCCAATGCTCCAAACAATCATTTTAGATTTTATTTCTTTATTTGTACGTTTTCTGAGAGGAGTACATTTTCTCCGCTCGTTTCTCGTGCATAAAGGCGCTTCCGACAGTGTGATCCCGATAAATATACACAGAATTACAGTATTTAAGTATTCACGCAAAAATAACCTGTTATGTCTTAAAGTGGAAGTGAAACAGTCAGTCAAGTTTACATTATTTAGTGAAGTGATTTCCACTTTGATTAAAAAAATATATAACAAACGGTAGCCTACTCACGTGCTGTCCGAGCCGAGCTGTGGCTTTGTTTGTGTGTGCAGCGCCGCTGGCACGAACAGAAATGATCTATCACAACGCCCGTGTACCACATTTAAATCTCTTTCAGAAAAGGTCTATCACAGCGTGTAAATACCGCACTGAAATCTATTCCGTGCTGTCTCACGCTTGAATGGCTTAAACACTTTAATATTTAAACTGACAAGGCTTAAAACACGTGAGAATGATAAACTTTATTGAGGAAGCAGCACTGGTCCGATTGTTCAGATAACTTTAGGTGATTAGTTAAACACTACGTCCTGTTAACAGCAGGAAAGCTAATTGTATTCGCAGGTGAACATAAAATATGATACATACAACTGGTGAACCAGTCAATGTAATGCATATGTCTTAATGGTCTGACATAACAATAAAATGCGACATGAATGATGAAGCGTTGTCTGGTTACATCACCTTGCGCCTGGCATTATGAAAACAATGTTTGGGATACCACGATCAAAACTTAGCATATAGACAGTTTGATGTTGAATATTCATCCAAATTATGGTGAAAACCAAATTATTTGTGTGTTAAAATAACATTTGTGTGATCAAAATGTAAAGAAATGCTTATATTACTTCACTGGCCATCGAAGCGAACCAACCCCGTGATGTCACACGTGGTGGTACTGCAAGATGGCGGCGCCCTTGCTCTAAAAGCTATAACAAAACAACCTTTTTTCTTTAAAATGGTTACATTAATCATGTTTGTTATATATATTTTAATCAAAGTGGAAATCACTTTACTAAATAATGTAAACTTGACTGACTGCTTCACTTCCACTTTAATTGAACGTTTGGGGGAAAACATCTGATGTGTAACATTATATTAGATTTGTGCAGTGCAGTAGGTCTTAATATCAGCCGTCTGTCGCATTAATGATAATCTAACAATAAAAGAAAAGAGGGAATCACTCGCTGCTCTTGATTGAACTGCTTTTGTAGTTTTAATAATCAATTTATTTGTAATGAACACACTGAAGGGATTTTTACATTTGATTATTTGTTTTTCTTACTTGAATGCTTTTGTTTATATGTCAAATGAAAAAGGTAATGCATTATTTGTTTCTTTCTTATTTTTGTTCTACTGTTTTTTATCTGTTCTTATAATAACAAAGATAAAATAAAAATAGCTATATTGTGACTATTAATATAGTAATTATTATTAAGAAAGGAACTGGAATAAAAGATGCAACGTTGCAGGTGATTTTGTTTGGAACCTTCAGAAAACTTTAACTTGGTTTTTATCAAAATTGACTTTGCTGACTCTATCGACTTCAAACGGCCCGGGTGTAGCTCAGTCATTTTTCGTCCGATTCCAACAAATCGTACATCATTCTGAAGGTCTTTCAATGGAGAATGTGGACATATAAATAACTCATTTTTGAAAATGTGCTGATTGTGACTCATTTTGCCAGCACAGGTCACATATAGTCAATTTACAATGCACTAAACAATTGGCTGAGCAACAACGTGAACACTGCAACAACAATTACAGTAATATTAAGCATGAGGTTTTGTTTAGTTGCATTTGGCACACCACTGAAACACCTAAACATTTCCCACAACCTGGACGCAAATGCCATAGGATGCTCTCAGGTTTCCATTGTCACCTCAGTTATCTTTCTCAAATCAGTGGCAACAAGTCTAAGTAGAGCTTCTCTCCTTGCCGCTCTGTCTGCTCTTTTGTCACAAACATCCGGTGAGAGAGCACTGGTTAAAGAGCAAGGAATGCAGATCATAAGAAGTCTACAAGCATCTGCATCTGACGCACGATAAACCTCCACTACCTTCTCCAGTTTGGACAAGAACTCTACAGGATCCACGTTATCAGGGTCAAAAGTACCCACTGCTGTAACTAGACTTTGAATGTCCATGAAAGACAGCTGTCTAGCAGCTTGGCCATTTTCAGTACTTTGATCAAGAACCCTCTCATTTCTGTTTCCTTTTCCAGTCTGTCTTGTTTGCACTGGTGCTATTGGGAACCTCACAAAATCATCTGAAGAATTGGACTTTGAAATTTCTTGTCTCAATATCTATTCTTTCAAAATGATCTCTTCAGCCTCGCAATTTCTCAATGACATGACACAGTCACTGACTTGAGAATTTAGCAACTTGTTTTCCGTTTTCATTTCTTCTAATCTTTTCTTAGTTACCTTGTATGAGGCAAAACGAGCTTGAAGGGTATTAGCAACTTTTCCCTCTTTGTTTTAAGCATTTTGGGTCAGTTTTTGAATTGAGACATAGCCCACTCGTAGGGGTCATCTGCCTTCTCTATCCCATCAAACATTCCTACTGAGCCGTGCTTAGCGATGTATGTAACTATCAGCTCTTCCATTTTCACAATCTTATTAAATCATCTTCAGCAATTTAATGGGCTTTTATTCCTTCACAGACTGAATATTATCTAGTTACTTTAAGATACCTGTTAGTCTAATTATTCAGAGCTCCTGTGCTTTGGATGCAAATGAATAAAACAGCCACACTTCGTTAGGCTTCTGAACTCAATTTTTCACTGCTTCATACACAGCCACACTCCGTCTGGGCTTACACTTCACTACACTAAACCATTAAAAATACAACACTGTCACAGTACATCGGACAAAACCACTACATTGGGTTTTATGTTCGGTTTTTAAAACAGTTCACCACAGTACTTCGGGCAAAAAGAAAAAGTTAAAAAGCCCAAGTTTATGCCCGTGCATCATTTTCATGTACGTTCATAATCCTTTGAAACTTCTTTGTCTGTTGATGTTAATAACGTGTTTTAATGTAGGTAATAATTTCACAGCCACCAACGCATCTGCCTTAATATTCCCTCAGAGTTTCCATGTTCCCTTACGAAAATTAACCGTGGTTTTACTACGAATAAAAAACAAAAAAAACAAAATCATGGTTCTTGTAGCCATGTTAACCACAAATTAACCATGGTTCCCTTTCAGTCGGTCACTCTCGACGTCACCCTGCCCGTCCAGGCCCCACCAAACCTGGTGGCAAGCGAAAGAGCAAGAGGCCCTGAGACGGGCAACCCAGAGGTGGCGGGACCTGCTCTTCAGGAGATGGTAAGCACACCATTCCCTCCCCCAGAGGAGGGCCGGGCGGGAAATCTTTTCATCTTTTTCCGCCACTGACCTCTCGGTCGGTGGTACCCAAATACTCGACAAAGAGTATTTGGGTCCCCTTTTTCTGGGTCCCCAGAGGGGACGGGGGGTTGTGGATGATCCAGTGTGTATCACACTCACCCATCCGACGTGACATCTCCGTTCCCTCCTTCAGGGAACAAGGGTTACCATACGTAACCGAGACGTTTTGTTACTTCAAATAATAATTAACGAAGAAGTATTCAGATAGCCTAATATTTTTTGTGGAAATAAAAGCAGAAGTAAGCGAACAACAGCCTTTAAAATGACTTAAAATGCATTATATAAAAACAACGAGGCAATAATTATTGGTTAATTAATAATAATCATACAGTTTCATTGATTAACACTGTTTATTTTTTATTACATTATGTATTTTAACAATTTACAAATGCCTGCAAAGGGCGCCAAAGGCTTGGTAATTGCTGTTGTTACACTTAAGAGTACGATCAAATCCTTGTTTAATATTGACCAAACATTTAATTCAAATATCCACTTAACCTTTAATGTTTGGCCACCTTTTTGTGATAGAAATGCTACAGCCGCTATAATTTCTTCAACAAAAACATTTGGACATCACAACCCTAACAAAAATTAACATGGTTCTATCGTAGTAAAACTGCTTAATTTTCTTTTCTGTGATTTCTGAATGCTTGAGACTATAAAATCAAACAGACAACTGTATTAATAAAATCATAGCCATAGGAGGTAGCCGTTTTGTTGTTGTTTTTTACTAATAACTGTTTATTTAGAAGTGCCCTCAGTAATTCTTCAGTGACTAATATCCTCTGCTCCATTTAATGCAGGGTCAATACTGAAATTTGTTACAAAAGAGGATGAAGCGGTTTTTTATTTTTGATAAAATGTATTATTGTTTATCTTTATCATATTTAATCTTTTAAAATGTTTTATTTAATATGTGTAATTTTAGTTAGTTTTTTCCCGTTGCTATAGAATTACAATAGTACTTTGTAAATAATACCGTTTAATAAATTACAGTTTATTAATTTATTTACTTTTATATTTTATTAAAGTTCTATTTTGACCAGTTCTGCTTAGGGCATGCATTTGGCCAGCAACCACTCTGCTTAGTTTCCCAACTGTTTTCAGAACGAACGGGTGTGTAGTGATACATAACACTGTCATGTCTTTCCTATTGCTTCATTGGAATGCCAGAAGCTTGAGTTTGAAAAATATGTTGCAGATATGAGTAAATCTCCTGATATAATTTGTATACAAGAAACATGGTTATGCAAGTCTTTGGATTTTAAGCTGAGTGGATATGAGGTAATAAGGAAAGACAGGAATAATGGTAGAGGTGGAGGATGTGCGACATTCATAAAAGAAAATGTGATATACAGGTCTGTAAATAGTGAAAGTAATGCAGAGAGCATATGTACAGAAGTAACAATCAGATTAGTACATTTTTATAATCCTTGTTGATGATAGGTATGGTAAAGTAGTGAATGGCATTTATTTTGCAGTATCACGATCTATCCCGCTAGTAAGTGGTACAAGTAAAAGAAAGAATGTACACTCTAAACAAAGCTGGGTTGTTTCAACCAAGTTTTGTTTATGGTTTGATGAAAAATTAACATGGAAACTGCATGCAAGTTAAATTGAATCAAAATGTAGACTGATCATAAATTGCATGTGTACAGTTGCTAGTCACAATTGTGGAGCTAGTCGTAGTGCATTGTTGTGTATGTATCAAGCATGGATTCGTTCCTGCTTTGACTATGGATGCATTGTATATGGGTCAGCAACCAAACCTTTACTTAAAAAATTAGATATCGTACAATCCAGAGCATTAAGAA
>NW_015552528.1:600664-604186 GCF_001515605.1 Sinocyclocheilus anshuiensis | reverse complement strand
GTTTGCAGTTTATACTGATAAATCATCTGGCAACTGCAGAGTTAACAGCTATAATAATAGGACTACAGTGGGTTGAACAAGTCAGACCAAATAAAGTGGTAATATGTTCAGATTCGTCTTCAGCTTTAATTAGTATAGCACATGCGAGATCAGACAGAGAAGATTTATTAATGGAAGTGTATCTATCTTATATATCTGTATCTCTTTATACAGATTGAAAGAGGCTGGAATAATGGTATATTTTTGTTGGCTGCCAGCACATGTATGAGAATGGGTCATGCGATGTATGTGGTGTATCTGAAAATGTATATCATGTACTTTTTAGGTGTGGTAAATATAGTGTATATCGTGACGTATTATTTAGTCACTTTGGGGAGGAAAGATTAACACATGTTGAAAGAGGCTGGAATAATGGTATATTTTTGTTGGGTGCCAGCACATGTTGGGGTATCTGGTAATGAAGTTGCTGATAAACTAGCAAAAAAAGCACTAGACAAGATGGAGGTGGATGTTAAAGTGCCTATGGGAAAAAGGGAGGCAAAGTCGATTTTAAAGAAAAAGTTAATGAATAAATGGCAAATTAGATGGGATAATAGCAGCACAGGGAGATGGTGTTATAGTATTGCACAGACAGTATGGGAGGATAAATTGTCAGGGAAGAAAGAGGAAAGAAGAGGCTGTCTAGATTAAGACTGGGACCCACAGGGTTGAAATCAACACTGGCACTTATGGGTTTGCATGAAAACGGGTTATGTGATGCGTGTGGTGTACCAGAAAATGTACATCATGTGCTTTTTAGGTGTGGTAAATATAGTATATTATGATATATTATTTAGTCACTTTAGGGAGGAGGGGACGACACATGAAGATATTTTAGGAAAAGGTTTAATGGATAGACAGGTATACAGAGCACTAATTAAATATATCTATGACTCAGGTTTAGGATCTAGATTATAATATGTGTGGATGGGAGTATTCTACCTAATCTGGGGCATGAAGAGCTAATAGTGAGTGTTCGAGGAGCTGAACACGCAGGGCTAGCATGAGCATGTGATCTGAGTGCGCCATAGATTAGAGAGAATAGCAAACATCCACCAATACACCTTATTCAGCCCGCCGCCATTTTGATTAGAAAACGAGGCTGTGAGGGTAAACGGGAAATCACAACAACAGGACATGACTGTGTGGACTACAAACCTGTCATGCCTTCCTCCTCTTACTCTCAATGTTGTGGAGTCATGGGCGGACGAAGGATCAAAAATTCCCAGGTCTATCCTCCTGAAGGGTTACAGCAACTAGATCGAAGGTTATATCCACGATGTTGAAGGTAAAAAGATACCTTTTCGACTTTCTTGTGAGGTTAGCTTTAGCTTAGCATGCTGCATATAAGATCGCGATAGAGCTAATGTTGCCGAATGATCTAACGTTACATACTGATTGTATGTGCTAACAGCTAATATTAGCCTCTTAGCCAATTCAAAGTGTTGAACTGTAGTGTTTGATGTCCATGATACCTGTGGTTTACAGTGAAGAGAAACGAAGCAGGCTGTAGTGTTAGGGCCCGGTCCTTTTGCTCGATGCGAAAGAACGAGGCGCCTTACAACAAAGGTATTTTGTGTTGTTGTAAGCAAATTTCTACACCCTCCATGTTCAGGACGGTTCAAGTTAAGTTCAAGGTTTGGTCCTTAGTTTGTTTTTGGACCTTGTTTGTTTGTTCGTTTGTTCGTTCATACTAAATACCAGGTGTTTCTAGTAAGCCGCGTCATAATACAATGCAACTTGTTACGGGTGACATGAATATGGTCTCAAGTAGTTTTTCTGATGTATAACGTTAATGTTGTAAATATATAAATAAATATAAGTACCGGGGAATTAAACAGGTTAGTCTTGAAATGTGGGTTAGGGTTAGTTAATAATGGCTTTGTTAATAACAATGTTTTGTTGCTTTGTTGCAGGTGGAGCTGTCTTCAGAAAACCCGTATGTCCGAGACACCCACTGCACTTGTAAAGCAGGATTGGGGCACTGTAACCATTTACTGGGACTACTTTACACACTGGCTCACTACCTAAAAATGAGACATAAATCTGTACCACCAAGAACAAGTAAAACCTCTTTGCCTCAAACATGGCATGTGCCATCAAGAACATTAGGACTAAAGCCAAAGCCAATCAGCACAGTATCGGTTTCCAAAGTAAAACCACCAAATATTAGTACCCGTAGAGTAAACTGCACAAGTGAGGGAATTCTCCCAAATGTTTACTGCCCAGTCCCTGTCCCATTGCCCTGTGGTGAATTTGAAGAGAATCTGAGGGAAAACCTAAAAACCTCAGGCAGCAGAAGCCACATGTTTATATTATTAACCGCCAGTAACCAACAAAAAAACTTGTCACCACAGAGTTCGGCGACTTACCTTTAGAGTCTGTTTTATCCTACCAGTTACCCCAGCAGACTGTGTCCTTTGAAGAGCACCCTACACTGCCTCTTCCTCCACAACCATGCTCCTACGCAACTGTGTTAAACCAGAAAGAACATGATTTCTGTGGAGGTCTGATAATTACACCAGAAGATTCACTACACCTGGAAAGTGGAACCAGGGACCAAAGCAGCATCACTTGGCATCGGCTACGCGCAGAGAGGATCACATCAACATCTTTTAAGCAAGTCTGTTCTAGAGTTAAAGACTTTGAAAAGTTAGCTGCTGACATGACTGCAAAACAAACCATTCAGACCAAAGCTATGAAAAGAGGCATACAACGTGAGCCTGTTGCTGCTGCAGAATATGAAAAACTCACTGGAAACTAATTGTTTCCCTGTGGCTTAATAATGAATCTTCATGTCCCTCACCTAGAGCCTCACCTGACAGGAAAGTAGTTGACCTCACAGCAGATCCTGTCCACGGTCTTCTTGAGATCAAATGCCCAAACAAAGACAGCTTCAAAAACTGCTCATATTTGACAAATGCAGCAGGGAACTACACTCTAAAAAAGATCCACGAGTACTACTATCAAATCGTTGGACAAATGGGGATTAGTGGGTTTACCTGGTGTGATTTTTTTGTCAGATGTAAAAATGATTACCACCTTGAACGTATCTATTTCAACAAAGATGAATGGGAGGAGCTGAAATGTAAGCTTGATTTTTTCTTTTTCAACTGTTTCTTACCTGTTCTGTGCAACAAGAGAATGTAAACAGAAACAAAACCTCAAATTACCTTTTGCAGTGTATTGAATTCTTAAAGTCCCCCTGTAGTGAAAATCAAGTTTTTTATGTTGTTTATTTGTCTATGTGGTGTTTTTAATATGCTTTTAGACAAACCATGTGCCAATCTATTAATCAACACCACTGCTGTGTATTTTCTCCTTAAAACTGTAGTTTCCCAAAGGCTGACCCAGAAATATGGTTTGAAACAGCCCTCGGATTGCTACGTCACAAACCAATAACCAATCCCGTCAAGGGATCGATTCCTATCACTAGCATGCAAAATATACCAATACCAGCACAAAACCAAAAATAAATCAGAG